>NW_027275870.1:0-48828 GCF_030028105.1 Mobula birostris
CCTACCCCACCACAACCAGACAGCGCACTGTGTTTCCTACCCCACCACAACCAGACAGCACACTCTGTTTCCTACCCCACCACACCCAGACAGCGCACTCTGTTTCCTAGCCCACCACAACCAGACAGCGCGCTCTGTTTCCTACCCCACCACACCCAGACAGCGCACTCTGTTTCCTACCCCACCACAACCAGACAGCGCACTGTGTTTCCTACCCCACCACAACCAGACAGCGCACTGTGTTTCCTACCCCACCACAACCAGACAGCGCGCTCTGTTTCCTACCAAACCATAACCAGACAGCGCACTGTGTTTCCTACCCCACCACAACCAGACAGCGCACTCTGTTTCCTACCCCACCACAACCAGACAGCGCACTCTGTTTCCTACCCCACCACAAACAGACAGCGCACTGTGTTTCCTACCCCACCACAGCCGTACAGCGCACTGTGTTTCCTACCCCACCACACCCAGACAGCGCACTGTGTTTCCTACCCCACCAAAACCAGACAGCGCACTCTGTTTCCTACCCCACCACAACCAGACAGCGCACTGTGTTTCCTACCCCACCACAACCAGACAGCGCACTCTGTTTCATACCCCAGCACAACCAGACAGCGCACTCTGTTTCCTACCCCACCACACCCAGACAGCGCACTCTGTTTCCTAGCCCACCACAACCAGACAGCGCACTCTGTTTCCTACCCCACCACAACCAGACAGTGCACTCTGTTTCCTACCCCACCACAACCAGACAGCACACTCTGTTTCCTACCCCACCACACCCAGACAGCGCACTCTGTTTCCTAGCCCACCACAACCAGACAGCGCGCTCTGTTTCCTACCCCACCACACCCAGACAGCGCACTCTGTTTCCTACCCCACCACAACCAGACAGCGCACTGTGTTTCCTACCCCACCACACCCAGACAGCGCACTCTGTTTCCTACCCCACCACAACCAGACAGCGCACTGTGTTTCCTACCCCACCACAACCATACAGCGCACTGTGTTTCCTACCCCACCACAACCAGACAGCGCGCTCTGTTTCCTACCAAACCACAACCAGACAGCGCACTGTGTTTCCTACCCCACCACAACCAGACAGCGCACTCTGTTTCCTACCCCACCACAACCAGACAGCGCACTCTGTTTCATACCCCACCACAACCAGACAGCGCACTGTGTTTCCTACCCCACCACAACCAGACAGCGCACTCTGTTTCCTACCCCACCACAACCAGACAGCGCAGTGTGTTTCCTAACCCACCACAACCAGACAGCGCACTGTGTTTCCTAGCCCACCACAACCAGACAGCGCACTGTGTTTCCTACCCCACCACAACCAGACAGCGCACTCTGTTTCCTACCCCACCACAACCAGACAGCGCACTCTGTTTCCTACCCCACCACAACCAGACAGCGCACTGTGTTTCCTAACCCACCACAACCAGACAGCGCACTCTCTTTCCTACCACACCACAACCAGACAGCGCGCTCTGTTTCCTACCCCACCACAACCAGACAGCGCGCTCTGTTTCCTACCCCACCACAACCAGACAGCGCACTCTGTTTCCTACCCCACCACAAGCAGACAGCGCGCTCTGTTTCCTACCCCACCACAACCAGACGGCGCACTCTGTTTCCTACCCCACCACAACCAGACAGCGCGCTCTGTTTCCTACCCCACCACAACCAGACAGCGCGCTCTGTTTCCTACCCCACCACAACCAGACAGCGCGCTCTGTTTCCTACCCCACCACAACCAGACAGCGCGCTGTGTTTCCTACCCCACCACAACCAGACAGCGCGCTCTGTTTCCTACCCCACCACAACCATACAGCGCGCTGTGTTTCCTACCCCACCACAACCAGACAGCGCGCTGTGTTTCCTGCCCCACCACAACCAGACAGCGCACTGTGTTTCCTAGCCACCACAACCAGACAGCGCACTCTGTTTCCTACCCCACCACAACCAGACAGCGCACTGTGTTTCCTACCCCACCACAACCAGACAGCGCGCTCTGTTTCCTACCCCACCACAACCAGACAGCGCGCTGTGTTTCCTACCCCACCACAACCAGACAGCGCACTGTGTTTCCTACCCCACCACAACCAGACAGCGCACTGTGTTTCCTACCCCACCACAACCAGACAGCGCACTCTGTTTCCTACCCCACCACAACCAGACAGCGCACTGTGTTTCCTACCCCACCACACCCAGACAGCGCACTGAGTTTCCTACCCCACCACAACCAGACAGCACACTGTGTTTCCTAGCCCACCACAACCAGACAGCGCGCTCTGTTTCCTACCCCACCACAACCAGACAGCGCACTGTGTTTCCTACCCCACCACAACCAGACAGCGCGCTCTGTTTCCTATCCCACCACACCCAGAGAGCGCACTGTGTTTCCTACCCCACCACAACCAGACAGCGCACTGTGTTTCCTACCCCACCACAACCAGACAGCGCACTGTGTTTCCTACCCCACCACAACCAGACAGCGCACTCTGTTTCCTACCCCACCACAACCAGACAGCGCACTGTGTTTCCTACCCCACCACACCCAGACAGCGCGCTCTGTTTCCTCCCCGACCACAACCAGACAGCGCGCTCTGTTTCCTACCCCACCACACCCAGACAGCGCGCTTTGTTTCCTACCCCACCACAACCAGACAGCGCGCTCTGTTTCCTACCCCACCACAACCAGACAGCGCAATGTGTTTCCTACCCCACCACAACCAGACAGCGCACTCTGTTTCCTACCCCACCACAACCAGACAGCGCACTGTTTCCTACCCCACCACAACCAGACAGCGCACTCTGTTTCCTACCCCACCACAACCAGACAGCGCACTCTCTTTCCTACCCCACTACAACCAGTCAGCGCGCTCTGTTTCCTACCCCACCACAACCAGACAGCGCGCTCTGTTTCCTACCCCACCACAACCAGACAGCGCGCTCTGTTTCCTACCCCACCACAACCAGACAGCGCGCTCTGTTTCCTACCCCACCACAACCAGACAGCGCGCTCTGTTTCCTACCCCACCACAACCAGACAGCGCGCTGTGTTTCCTACCCCACCACACCCAGACAGCGCGCTCTGTTTCCTACCCCACCACAACCAGACAGCGCACTCTGTTTCCTACCCCACCACACCCAGACAGCGCGCTGTGTTTCCTACCCCACCACAACCAGACAGCGCGGTCTGTTTCCTACCCCACCACAACCAGCCAGCGCGCTGTGTTTCCTACCCCACCACAACCAGACAGCGCGCTCTGTTTCCTACCCCACCACAACCAGACAGCGCTCTCTGTTTCCTACCCCACCACAACCAGACAGCGCACTCTATTTCCTACCCCACCACAACCAGACAGCGCACTCTGTTTCCTACCCCACCACAACCGGACAGCGCACTGTGTTTCCTACCCCACCACAACCAGACAGTGCACTCTGTTTCCTACCCCACCACAACCAGACAGCGCACTGTGTTTCCTACCGCACCACAACCAGACAGCGCACTGTGTTTCCTACCCCACCACAACCAGACAGCGCACTCTGTTTCCTACCCCACCACAACCAGACAGCGCACTCTGTTTCCTACCCCACCACAACCAGACAGCGCACTCTGTTTCCTACCCCACCACAACCAGACAGCGCGCTCTGTTTCCTACCCCACCACAACCAGACAGCGCGCTCTCTTTCCTACCCCACCACAACCAGACAGCGCGCTCTGTTTCCTACCCCACCACACCCAGACAGCGCACTCTGTTTCCCACCCCACCACAACCAGACAGCGCACTCTATTTCCTACCCCACCACACCCAGACAGCGCGCTCTGTTTCCTACCCCACCACAACCAGACAGCGCACTCTGTTTCCTACCCCACCACAACCAGACAGCGCGCTCTGTTTCCTACCCCACCACAACCAGACAGCGCGCTCTGTTTCCTACCCCAACACACCCAGACAGCGCGCTCTGTTTCCTAGCCCACCACAACCAGACAGCGCACTGTGTTTCCTACCCCACCACAACCAGACAGCGCACTGTGTTTCCTACCCCACCACAACGAGACTGCGCACTCTGTTTCCTAGCCCACCACAACCAGACAGCGCACTCTGCTTCCTACCCCAGCACAACCAGACAGCGCACTCTGTTTCCTACCCCACCACAAACAGAGCGCACTGTTTTTCCTAACCCACCACAACCAGACAGCGCACTCTCTTTCCTACCCCACCACAACTAGACAGCGCGCTCTGTTTCCTACCCCACCACAACCAGACAGCGCACTCTGTTTCCTACCCCACCACAACCAGACAGCGCACTGTGTTTCCTACACCACCACAACCAGACAGCGCACTCTGTTTCCTACCCCACCACAACCAGACAGCGCACTCTGTTTCCTACACCACCACAACCAGACAGCGCTCTCTGTTTCCTACCCCACCACAACCAGACAGCGCACTCTGTTTCCTACCCCACCACAAACAGAGCGCACTGTGTTTCCTAACCCACCACAACCAGACAGCGCACTCTCTTTCCTACCCCACCACAACCAGACAGCGCGCTCTGTTTCCTACCCCACCACAACCAGACAGCGCACTGTGTTTCCTACCCCACCACACCCAGACAGCGCACTGTGTTTCCTACCCCACCACAACCAGACAGCGCACTCTGTTTCCTACCCCACCACAACCAGACAGCGCACTGTGTTTCCTACCCCACCACAACCAGACAGCGCGCTCTGTTTCCTACCCCACCACAACCAGACAGCGCGCTGTTTCCTACCCCACCACAACCAGACAGCGCACTGTGTTTCCTACCCCACCACAACAAGACAGCGCGCTCTGTTTCCTACCCCACCACAACCAGACAGCGCGCTCTGTTTCCTACCCCACCACAACCAGATAGTGCGCTCTGTTTCCTACCCCACCACACCCAGACAGCGCGCTCTGTTTCCTACCCCACCACAACCAGACAGCGCACTCTGTTTCCTAGCCCACCACAACCAGACAGCGCGCTCTGTTTCCTACCCCACCACAACCAGACAGCGCACTGTGTTTCCTACCCCACCACAACCAGACAGCGCACTCTGTTTCCTACCCCACCACAACCAGACAGCGCACTGTGTTTCCTACCCCACCACAACCAGACAGCGCACTGTGTTTCCTACCCCACCACAACCAGACAGCGCACTCTGTTTCCTACCCCACCACAACCAGACAGCGCACTGTGTTTCCAACCCCACCACAACCAGACAGCGCGCTCTGTTTCCTACCCCACCACAACCAGACAGCGCACTCTGTTTCCTACCCCACCACAACCAGACAGCGCACTGTGTTTCCTACCCCACCACAACCAGACAGCGCACTCTGTTTCCTACCCCACCACAACCAGACAGCGCACTGTGTTTCCTACCCCACCACAACCAGACAGCGCACTGTGTTTCCTACCCCACCACAACCAGACAGCGCACTCTGTTTCCTACCCCACCACAACCAGACAGCGCACTGTGTTTCCTACCCCACCACAACCAGACAGCGCACTGTGTTTCCTAGCCCACCACAACCAGACAGCGCACTGTGTTTCCTACCCCACCACAACCAGACAGCGCACTGTGTTTCCTAGCCCACCACAACCAGACAGCGCGCTCTGTTTCCTACCCCACCACAACCAGACAGCGCACTCTGTTTCCTACCCCACCACAACCAGACAGCGCACTCTGTTTCCTACCCCACCACAACCAGACAGCGCACTGTGTTTCCTACCCCACCACAACCAGACAGCGCACTCTGTTTCCTACCCCACCACAACCAGACAGCGCAATGTGTTTCCTACCCACCACAACCAGACAGCGCACTGTGTTTCCTACCCCACCACAACCAGACAGCGCACTGTGTTTCCTACCCCACCACAACCAGACAGCGCACTGTGTTTCCTACCGCACCACAACCAGACAGCGCACTTTGTTTCCTACCCCACCACAACCAGACAGCGCACTGTGTTTCCTACCCCACCACACCCAGGCAGCGCACTGTGTTTCCTACCCCACCACAACCAGACAGCGCACTGTGTTTCCTACCCCACCACACCCAGACAGCGCACTGTGTTTCCTAGCCCACCACAACCAGACAGCGCACTGTGTTTCCGACCCCACCACACCCAGACAGCGCACTGTGTTTCCAAGCCCACCACAACCAGATAGCGCACTCTGTTTCCTACCCACCACAACCAGACAGCGCGCTCTGTTTCCTAGCCCACCACAACCAGACAGCGCACTCTGTTTCCTAGCCCACCACAACCAGACAGCACGCTCTGTTTCCTACCCCACCACAACCAGACAGCGCGCTCTGTTTCCTAGCCCACCACAACCAGACAGCGCACTCTGTTTCCTACCCCACCACAACCAGACAGCGCACTCTGTTTCCTACCCCACCCACAACAAGACAACGCACTCTGTTTCCTACCCCACCACAACCAGACAGCGCGCTCTGTTTCCTACCCCACCACAACCAGACAGCGCGCTGTGTTTCCTACCCCACCACAACCAGACAGCGCACTGTGTTTCCTACCCCACCACAACCAGACAGCGCACTGTGTTTCCTACCCCACCACAACCAGACAGCGCACTCTGTTTCCTACCCCACCACAACCAGACAGCGCACTGTGTTTCCTACCCCAACCACACCCAGACAGCGCACTGAGTTTCCTACCCCACCACAACCAGACAGCACACTGTGTTTCCTAGCCCACCACAACCAGACAGCGCGCTCTGTTTCCTACCCCACCACAACCAGACAGCGCACTGTGTTTCCTACCCCACCACAACCAGACAGCGCGCTGTGTTTCCTACCCCACCACACCCAGAGAGCGCACTGTGTTTCCTACCCCACCACAACCAGACAGCGCACTGTGTTTCCTACCCCACCACAACCAGACAGCGCACTGTGTTTCCTACCCCACCACAACCAGACAGCGCACTCTGTTTCCTACCCCACCACAACCAGACAGCGCACTGTGTTTCCTACCCCACCCACACCCAGACAGCGCGCTCTGTTTCCTCCCCGACCACAACCAGACAGCGCGCTCTGTTTCCTACCCCACCACACCCAGACAGCTCGCTTTGTTTCCTACCCCACCACAACCAGACAGCGCGCTCTGTTTCCTACCCCACCACAACCAGACAGCGCACTGTTTCCTACCCCACCACAACCAGACAGCGCACTCTGTTTCGTACCCCACACAACCAGACAGCGCACTCTCTTTCCTACCCCACTACAACCAGACAGCGCGCTCTGTTTCCTACCCCACCACAACCAGACAGCGCGCTCTGTTTCCTACCCCACCCACAACCAGACAGCGCGCTCTGTTTCCTACCCCACCACAACCAGACAGCGCGCTCTGTTTCCTACCCCACCACAACCAGACAGCGCGCTCTGTTTCCTACCCCACCACAACCAGACAGCGCGCTGTGTTTCCTACCCCACCACACCCAGACAGCGCGCTCTGTTTCCTACCCCACCACAACCAGACAGCGCACTCTGTTTCCTACCCCACCACACCAGACAGCGCGCTGTGTTTCCTACCCCACCACAACCAGACAGCGCGGTCTGTTTCCTACCCCACCACAACCAGCCAGCGCGCTGTGTTTCCTACCCCACCACAACCAGACAGCGCGCTCTGTTTCCTACCCCACCACAACCAGACAGCGCTCTCTGTTTCCTACCCCACCACAACCAGACAGCGCACTCTATTTCCTACCCCACCACAACCAGACAGCGCACTCTGTTTCCTACCCCACCACAACCAGACAGCGCACTGTGTTTCCTACCCCACCACAACCAGACAGCGCACTCTGTTTCCTACCCCACCACAACCAGACAGCGCACTGTGTTTCCTACCCCACCACAACCAGACAGCGCACTGTGTTTCCTACCCCACCACAACCAGACAGCGCACTCTGTTTCCTACCCACCGACAACCAGACAGCGCACTCTGTTTCCTACCCGCCCACAACCAGACAGCGCACTCTGTTTCCTACCCCACCACAACCAGACAGCGCGCTCTGTTTCCTACCCCACCACAACCAGACAGCGCGCTCTCTTTCCTACCCCACCACAACCAGACAGCGCGCTCTGTTTCTACCCCACCACACCCAGACAGCGCACTCTGTTTCCCACCCCACCACAACCAGACAAGCGCGCTCTCATTTCCTACCCCACCACAACCAGACAGCGCGCTCTGTTTCCTACCCCACCACAACCAGACAGCGCACTCTGTTTCCTACCCCACCACAACCAGACAGCGCGCTCTGTTTCCTACCCCACCACAACCAGACAGCGCGCTCTGTTTCCTACCCCAACACACCCAGACAGCGCACTGTGTTTCCTACCCCACCACAACGAGACTGCGCACTCTGTTTCCTAGCCCACCACAACCAGACAGCGCACTCTGCTTCCTACCCCAGCACAACCAGACAGCGCACTCTGTTTCCTACCCCACCACAAACAGAGCGCACTGTTTTTCCTAACCCACCACAACCAGACAGCGCACTCTCTTTCCTACCCCACCACAACTAGACAGCGCGCTCTGTTTCCTACCCCACCACAACCAGACAGCGCACTCTGTTTCCTACCCCACCACAACCAGACAGCGCACTGTGTTTCCTACACCACCACAACCAGACAGCGCACTCTGTTTCCTACCCACCACAACCAGACAGCGCACTCTGTTTCCTACACCACCACAACCAGACAGCGCTCTCTGTTTCCTACCCCACCACAACCAGACAGCGCACTCTGTTTCCTACCCAACCACAAACAGAGCGCACTGTGTTTCCTAACCCACCACAACCAGACAGCGCACTCTCTTTCCTACCCCACCACAACAGACAGCGCGCTCTGTTTCCTACCCCACCACAACCAGACAGCGCACTGTGTTTCCTACCCCACCACACCCAGACAGCGCACTGTGTTTCCTACCCACCACAACCAGACAGCGCACTCTGTTTCCTACCCCACCACAACCAGACAGCGCACTGTGTTTCCTACCCCACCACAACCAGACAGCGCGCTCTGTTTCCTACCCCACCACAACCAGACAGCGCGCTGTTTCCCTACCCCACCACAACCAGACAGCGCACTGTGTTTCCTACCCCACCACAACCAGACAGCGCGCTCTGTTTCCTACCCCACCACAACCAGACAGCGCGCTCTGTTTCCTACCCCACCACAACCAGACAGCGCGCTCTGTTTCCTACCCCACCACACCCAGACAGCGCGCTCTGTTTCCTACCCCACCACAACCAGACAGCGCACTCTGTTTCCTACCCCACCACAACCAGACAGCGCACTGTGTTTCCAACCCCACCACAACCAGACAGCGCGCTCTGTTTCCTACCCCCAACCACAACCAAGACAGCGCACTCTGTTTCCTACCCCAACCACAACCAGACAGCGCACTGTGTTTCCTACCCCACCACAACCAGACAGCGCACTCTGTTTCCTACCCCACCACAACCAGACAGCGCACTGTGTTTCCTACCCCACCACAACCAGACAGCGCACTGTGTTTCCTACCCCACCACAACCAGACAGCGCACTCTGTTTCCTACCCCACCACAACCAGACAGCGCACTGTGTTTCCTACCCCACCACAACCAGACAGCGCACCTGTGTTTCCTACCCCACCACAACCAGACAGCGCACTCTGTTTCCTACCCCACCACAACCAGACAGCGCACTGTGTTTCCAACCCCACCACAACCAGACAGCGCGCTCGTGTTTCCTACCCCACCACAACCAGACAGCGCACTCTGTTTCCTACCCCACCACAACCAGACAGCGCACTGTGTTTCCTACCCCACCACAACCAGGACAGCGCACTTCTGTTTCCTACCCCACCACAACCAGACAGCGCACTGTGTTTCCTACCCCACCACAACCAGACAGCGCACTGTGTTTCCTACCCCACCACAACCAGACAGCGCACTCTGTTTCCTACCCCACCACAACCAGACAGCGCACTGTGTTTCCTACCGCCACCACAACCAGACAGCGCACTGTGTTTCCTAGCCCACCACAACCAGACAGCGCACTGTGGTTTCCTACTCCCCACCACAACCAGACAGCGCACTGTGTTTCCTAGCCCACCACAACCAGACAGCGCACTGTGTTTCCTACCCCACCACAACCAGACAGCGCACTGTGTTTCCTACCCCACCACAACCAGACAGCGCACTGTGTTTCCTACCCCACCACACCCAGACAGCGCACTTAGTTTCCTACCCCACCACAACCAGACAGCACACTGTGTTTCCTAGCCCACCACAACCAGACAGCGCGCTCTGTTTCCTACCCCACCACAACCAGACAGCGCACTGTGTTTCCTACCCCACCACAACCAGACAGCGCGCTCTGTTTCCTACCCCACCACACCCAGAGAGCGCACTGTGTTTCCTACCCCACCACAACCAGACAGCGCACTGTGTTTCCTACCCCACCACAACCAGACAGCGCACTGTGTTTCCTACCCCACCACAACCAGACAGCGCACTCTGTTTCCTACCCCACCACAACCAGACAGCGCACTGTGTTTCCTACCCCACCACACCCAGACAGCGCGCTCTGTTTCCTCCCGGACCACAACCAGACAGCGCGCTCTGTTTCCTACCCCACCACACCCAGACAGCGCGCTTTGTTTCCTACCCCACCACAACCAGACAGCGCGCTCTGTTTCCTACCCCACCACAACCAGACAGCGCACTGTTTCCTACCCCACCACAACCAGACAGCGCACTCTGTTTCCTACCCCACCACAACCAGACAGCGCACTCTCTTTCCTACCCCACTACAACCAGACAGCGCGCTCTGTTTCCTACCCCACCACAACCAGACAGCGCGCTCTGTTTCCTACCCCACCACAACCAGACAGCGCGCTCTGTTTCCTACCCCACCACAACCAGACAGCGCGCTCTGTTTCCTACCCCACCACAACCAGACAGCGCGCTCTGTTTCCTACCCCACCACAACCAGACAGCGCGCTGTGTTTCCTACCCCACCACACCCAGACAGCGCGCTCTGTTTCCTACCCCACCACAACCAGACAGCGCACTCTGTTTCCTACCCCACCACACCCAGACAGCGCGCTGTGTTTCCTACCCCACCACAACCAGACAGCGCGGTCTGTTTCCTACCCCACCACAACCAGACAGCGCACTGTGTTTCCTACCCCACCACAACCAGACAGCGCACTGTGTTTCCTACCCCACCACAACCAGACAGCGCACTCTGTTTCCTACCCCACCACAACCAGACAGCGCACTCTGTTTCCTACCCCACCACAACCAGACAGCGCACTCTGTTTCCTACCCCACCACAACCAGACAGCGCGCTCTGTTTCCTACCCCACCACAACCAGACAGCGCGCTCTCTTTCCTACCCCACCACAACCAGACAGCGCGCTCTGTTTCCTACCCCACCACACCCAGACAGCGCACTCTGTTTCCCACCCCACCACAACCAGACAGCGCGCTCTATTTCCTACCCCACCACACCCAGACAGCGCGCTCTGTTTCCTACCCCACCACAACCAGACAGCGCACTCTGTTTCCTACCCCACCACAACCAGACAGCGCGCTCTGTTTCCTACCCCACCACAACCAGACAGCGCGCTCTGTTTCCTACCCCAACACACCCAGACAGCGCGCTCTGTTTCCTAGCCCACCACAACCAGACAGCGCACTGTGTTTCCTACCCCACCACAACCAGACAGCGCACTGTGTTTCCTACCCCACCACAACGAGACTGCGCACTCTGTTTCCTAGCCCACCACAACCAGACAGCGCACTCTGCTTCCTACCCCAGCACAACCAGACAGCGCACTCTGTTTCCTACCCCACCACAAACAGAGCGCACTGTTTTTCCTAACCCACCACAACCAGACAGCGCACTCTCTTTCCTACCCCACCACAACTAGACAGCGCGCTCTGTTTCCTACCCCACCACAACCAGACAGCGCGCTCTGTTTCCTACCCCACCACAACCAGACAGCGCACTGTGTTTCCTACACCACCACAACCAGACAGCGCACTCTGTTTCCTACCCCACCACAACCAGACAGCGCACTCTGTTTCCTACACCACCACAACCAGACAGCGCTCTCTGTTTCCTACCCCACCACAACCAGACAGCGCACTCTGTTTCCTACCCCACCACAAACAGAGCGCACTGTGTTTCCTAACCCACCACAACCAGACAGCGCACTCTCTTTCCTACCCCACCACAACCAGACAGCGCGCTCTGTTTCCTACCCCACCACAACCAGACAGCGCACTGTGTTTCCTACCCCACCACACCCAGACAGCGCACTGTGTTTCCTACCCCACCACAACCAGACAGCGCACTCTGTTTCCTACCCCACCACAACCAGACAGCGCACTGTGTTTCCTACCCCACCACAACCAGACAGCGCGCTCTGTTTCCTACCCCACCACAACCAGACAGCGCGCTGTTTCCTACCCCACCACAACCAGACAGCGCACTGTGTTTCCTACCCCACCACAACCAGACAGCGCGCTCTGTTTCCTACCCCACCACAACCAGACAGCGCGCTCTGTTTCCTACCCCACCACAACCAGACAGCGCGCTCTGTTTCCTACCCCACCACACCCAGACAGCGCGCTCTGTTTCCTACCCCACCACAACCAGACAGCGCACTCTGTTTCCTACCCCACCACAACCAGACAGCGCGCTCTGTTTCCTACCCCACCACAACCAGACAGCGCACTGTGTTTCCTACCCCACCACAACCAGACAGCGCACTCTGTATCCTACCCCACCACAACCAGACAGCGCACTGTGTTTCCTACCCCACCACAACCAGACAGCGCACTGTGTTTCCTACCCCACCACAACCAGACAGCGCACTCTGTTTCCTACCCCACCACAACCAGACAGCGCACTGTGTTTCCAACCCCACCACAACCAGACAGCGCGCTCTGTTTCCTACCCCACCACAACCAGACAGCGCACTGTGTTTCCTACCCCACCACAACCAGACAGCGCACTGTGTTTCCTACCCCACCACAACCAGACAGCGCACTCTGTTTCCTACCCCACCACAACCAGACAGCGCACTGTGTTTCCTACCCCACCACAACCAGACAGCGCACTGTGTTTCCTACCCCACCACAACCAGACAGCGCACTCTGTTTCCTACCCCACCACAACCAGACAGCGCACTGTGTTTCCTACCCCACCACAACCAGACAGCGCACTGTGTTTCCTAGCCCACCACAACCAGACAGCGCACTGTGTTTCCTACCCCACCACAACCAGACAGCGCACTGTGTTTCCTAGCCCACCACAACCAGACAGCGCGCTCTGTTTCCTACCCCACCACAACCAGACAGCGCGCTCTGTTTCCTACCCCACCACAACCAGACAGCGCACTCTGTTTCCTACCCCACCACAACCAGACAGCGCACTGTGTTTCCTACCCCACCACAACCAGACAGCGCACTCTGTTTCCTACCCCACCACAACCAGACAGCGCAATGTGTTTCCTACCCACCACAACCAGACAGCGCACTGTGTTTCCTACCCCACCACAACCAGACAGCGCACTGTGTTTCCTACCCCACCACAACCAGACAGCGCACTGTGTTTCCTACCGCACCACAACCAGACAGCGCACTTTGTTTCCTACCCCACCACAACCAGACAGCGCACTGTGTTTCCTACCCCACCACACCCAGGCAGCGCACTGTGTTTCCTACCCCACCACAACCAGACAGCGCACTGTGTTTCCTACCCCACCACACCCAGACAGCGCACTGTGTTTCCTAGCCCACCACAACCAGACAGCGCACTGTGTTTCCGACCCCACCACACCCAGACAGCGCACTGTGTTTCCTAGCCCACCACAACCAGATAGCGCACTCTGTTTCCTACCCCACCACAACCAGACAGCGCACTCTGTTTCCTAGCCCACCACAACCAGACAGCGCACACTGTTTCCTAGCCCACCACAACCAGACAGCGCACTCTGTTTCCTACCCCACCACAACCAGACAGCGCACTGTGTTTCCAACCCCACCACAACCAGACAGCGCGCTCTGTTTCCTACCCCACCACAACCAGACAGCGCACTCTGTTTCCTACCCCACCACAACCAGACAGCGCACTGTGTTTCCTACCCCACCACAACCAGACAGCGCACTCTGTTTCCTACCCCACCACAACCAGACAGCGCACTGTGTTTCCTACCCCACCACAACCAGACAGCGCACTGTGTTTCCTACCCCACCACAACCAGACAGCGCACTCTGTTTCCTACCCCACCACAACCAGACAGCGCACTGTGTTTCCTACCCCACCACAACCAGACAGCGCACTGTGTTTCCTAGCCCACCACAACCAGACAGCGCACTGTGTTTCCTACCCCACCACAACCAGACAGCGCACTGTGTTTCCTAGCCCACCACAACCAGACAGCGCGCTCTGTTTCCTACCCCACCACAACCAGACAGCGCGCTCTGTTTCCTACCCCACCACAACCAGACAGCGCACTCTGTTTCCTACCCCACCACAACCAGACAGCGCACTGTGTTTCCTACCCCACCACAACCAGACAGCGCACTCTGTTTCCTACCCCACCACAACCAGACAGCGCAATGTGTTTCCTACCCACCACAACCAGACAGCGCACTGTGTTTCCTACCCCACCACAACCAGACAGCGCACTGTGTTTCCTACCCCACCACAACCAGACAGCGCACTGTGTTTCCTACCGCACCACAACCAGACAGCGCACTTTGTTTCCTACCCCACCACAACCAGACAGCGCACTGTGTTTCCTACCCCACCACACCCAGGCAGCGCACTGTGTTTCCTACCCCACCACAACCAGACAGCGCACTGTGTTTCCTACCCCACCACACCCAGACAGCGCACTGTGTTTCCTAGCCCACCACAACCAGACAGCGCACTGTGTTTCCGACCCCACCACACCCAGACAGCGCACTGTGTGTCCTAGCCCACCACAACCAGATAGCGCACTCTGTTTCCTACCCCACCACAACCAGACAGCGCGCTCTGTTTCCTAGCCCACCACAACCAGACAGCGCACACTGTTTCCTAGCCCACCACAACCAGACAGCGCACTCTGTTTCCTAGCCCACCACAACCAGACGGCGCACTGTGTTTCCTAGCCCACCACAACCAGACAGCGCGCTCTGTTTCCTACTTCACCACAACCAGACAGCGCACTCTGTTTCCTAGCCCACCATAACCAGACAGCGCACTCTGTTTCCTAGCGCACCACAACCAGACAACGCGCTCTGTTTCCTAGCCCACCACAACCAGACAGCGCACTCTGTTTCCTAGCCCACCAAAACAAGACAGCGCGCTCTGTTTCCTAGCCCACCACAACCAGGCAGCGCGCTCTGTTTCCTACCCCACCACACCCAGACAGCGCGCTCTGTTTCCTAGCCCACCACAACCAGACAGCGCACTCTGTTTCCTAGCACACCACAACCAGACAGCACGCTGTGTTTCCTACCCCACCACAACCAGACAGCGCGCTCTGTTTCCTAGCCCACCACAAACCAGACAGCGCACTCTGTTTCCTACCCCACCACAACCAGACAGCGCACTCTGTTTCCTACCCCACCACAACCAGACAACGCACTCTGTTTCCTACCCCACCACAACCAGACAGCGCACTCTGTTTCCTACCCCACCACAACCAGACAGCGCACTCTGTTTCCTACCCCACCTCAACCATACAGCGCTCTCTGTTTCCTACACCACCACACCCAGACAGCGCACTCTGTTTCCTACCCCACCACAGCCGTACAGCGCACTGTGTTTCCTAGCCCACCACAACCAGACAGCGCACTCTGTTTCCTAGCACACCACAACCAGACAGCACGCTCTGTTTCCTACCCCACCACAACCAGACAGCGCGCTCTGTTTCCTAGCCCACCACAACCAGACAGCGCACTCTGTTTCCTACCCCACCACAACCAGACAGCGCACTCTGTTTCCTACCCCACCCACAACCAGACAACGCACTCTGTTTCCTACCCCACCACAACCAGACAGCGCACTCTGTTTCCTACCCCACCACAACCAGACAGCGCACTCTGTTTCCTACCCCACCTCAACCATACAGCGCTCTCTGTTTCCTACACCACCACACCCAGACAGCGCACTCTGTTTCCTACCCCACCACAACCAGACAGCGCACTCTGTTTCCTACCCCACCACAAACAGACAGCGCACTGTGTTTCCTACCCCACCACAGCCGTACAGCGCACTGTGTTTCCTACCCCACCACACCCAGACAGCGCACTGTGTTTCCTACCCCACCAAAATCAGACAGCGCACTGTGTTTCCTACCCCACCACAACCAGACAGCGCACTGTGTTTCCTACCCCACCACAACCAGACAGCGCACTCTGTTTCATACCCCACCACAACCAGACAGCGCACTCTGTTTCCTACCCCACCACACCCAGACAGCGCACTCTGTTTCCTAGCCCACCACAACCAGACAGCGCACTCTGTTTCCTACCCCCACCACAACCAGACAGCGCACTGTGTTTCCTACCCCACCACAACCAGACAGCACACTCTGTTTCCTACCCCACCACACCCAGACAGCGCACTCTGTTTCCTAGCCCACCACAACCAGACAGCGCGCTCTGTTTCCTACCCCACCACAACCAGACAGCGCACTGTGTTTCCTACCCCACCACAACCATACAGCGCACTGTGTTTCCTACCCCACCACAACCAGACAGCGCGCTCTGTTTCCTACCAAACCACAACCAGACAGCGCACTGTGTTTCCTACCCCACCACAACCAGACAGCGCACTCTGTTTCCTACCCCACCACAACCAGACAGCGCACTCTGTTTCATACCCCACCACAACCAGACAGCGCACTGTGTTTCCTACCCCACCACAACCAGACAGCGCACTCTGTTTCCTACCCCACCACAACCAGACAGCGCAGTGTGTTTCCTAACCCACCACAACCAGACAGCGCACTGTGTTTCCTAGCCCACCACAACCAGACAGCGCACTGTGTTTCCTACCCCACCACAACCAGACAGCGCACTCTGTTTCCTACCCCACCACAACCAGACAGCGCACTCTGTTTCCTACCCCACCACAACCAGACAGCGCACTGTGTTTCCTAACCCACCACAACCAGACAGCGCACTCTCTTTCCTACCACACCACAACCAGACAGCGCGCTCTGTTTCCTACCCCACCACAACCAGACAGCGCGCTCTGTTTCCTACCCCACCACAACCAGACAGCGCACTCTGTTTCCTACCCCACCACAACCAGACAGCGCGCTCTGTTTCCTACCCCACCACAACCAGACGGCGCACTCTGTTTCCTACCCCACCACAACCAGACAGCGCGCTCTGTTTCCTACCCCACCACAACCAGACAGCGCGCTCTGTTTCCTACCCCACCACAACCAGACAGCGCGCTCTGTTTCCTACCCCACCACAACCAGACAGCGCGCTGTGTTTCCTACCCCACCACAACCAGACCGCGCGCTCTGTTTCCTACCCCACCACAACCAGACAGCGCGCTGTGTTTGCTACCCCACCACAACCAGACAGCGCGCTGTGTTTCCTGCCCCACCACAACCAGACAGCGCACTGTGTTTCCTAGCCACCACAACCAGACAGCGCACTCTGTTTCCTACCCCACCACAACCAGACAGCGCACTGTGTTTCTACCCCACCACAACCAGACAGCGCGCTCTGTTTCCTACCCCACCACAACCAGACAGCGCACTGTGTTTCCTACCCCACCACAACCAGACAGCGCACTCTGTTTCCTACCCCACCACAACCAGACAGCGCACTGTGTTTCCTACCCCACCACACCCAGACAGCGCACTGAGTTTCCCACCCCACCACAACCAGACAGCACACTGTGTTTCCTACCCCACCACAACCAGACAGCGCACTCTGTTTCCTACCCCACCACAACCAGACAGCGCACTGTGTTTCCTACCCCACCACAACCAGACAGCGCCCTCTGTTTCCTACCCCACCACAACCAGACAGCGCACTGTGTTTCCTACCCCACCACACTCAGACAGCGCGCTCTGTTTCCTCCCCCACCACAACCAGACAGCGCGCTCTGTTTCCTACCCCACCACACCCAGACAGCGCGCTCTGTTTCCTACCCCACCACAACCAGACAGCGCGCTCTGTTTCCTACCCCACCACAACCAGACAGCGCAATGTGTTTCCTACCCCACCACAACCAGACAGCGCACTCTGTTTCCTACCCCACCACAACCAGACAGCGCACTGTTTCCTACCCCACCACAACCAGACAGCGCACTCTGTTTCCTACCCCACCACAACCAGACAGCGCACTCTCTTTCCTACCCCACTACAACCAGACAGCGCGCTCTGTTTCCTACCCCACCACAACCAGACAGAGCGCTCTGTTTCCTACTCCACCACAACCAGACAGCGCGCTCTGTTTCCTACCCCACCACAACCAGACAGCGCGCTCTGTTTCCTACCCCACCACAACCAGACAGCGCGCTCTGTTTCCTACCCCCACCACAACCAGACAGCGCGCTGTGTTTCCTACCCCACCACACCAGACAGCGCGCTCTGTTTCCTACCCCACCACAACCAGACAGCGCACTCTGTTTCCTACCCCACCACACCCAGACAGCGCGCTGTGTTTCCTACCCCAGCACAACCAGACAGCGCACTCTGTTTCCTACCCCACCACACCCAGACAGCGCACTCTGTTTCCTAGCCCACCACAACCAGACAGCGCACTCTGTTTCCTACCCCACCACAACCAGACAGCGCACTGTGTTTCCTACCCCACCACAACCAGACAGCACACTCTGTTTCCTACCCCACCACACCCAGACAGCGCACTCTGTTTCCTAGCCCACCACAACCAGACAGCGCGCTCTGTTTCCTACCCCACCACAACCAGACAGCGCACTGTGTTTCCTACCCCACCACAACCATACAGCGCACTGTGTTTCCTACCCCACCACAACCAGACAGCGCGCTCTGTTTCCTACCAAACCACAACCAGACAGCGCACTGTGTTTCCTACCCCACCACAACCAGACAGCGCACTCTGTTTCCTACCCCACCACAACCAGACAGCGCACTCTGTTTCATACCCCACCACAACCAGACAGCGCACTGTGTTTCCTACCCCACCACAACCAGACAGCGCACTCTGTTTCCTACCCCACCACAACCAGACAGCGCAGTGTGTTTCCTAACCCACCACAACCAGACAGCGCACTGTGTTTCCTAGCCCACCACAACCAGACAGCGCACTGTGTTTCCTACCCCACCACAACCAGACAGCGCACTCTGTTTCCTACCCCACCACAACCAGACAGCGCACTCTGTTTCCTACCCCACCACAACCAGACAGCGCACTGTGTTTCCTAACCCACCACAACCAGACAGCGCACTCTCTTTCCTACCACACCACAACCAGACAGCGCGCTCTGTTTCCTACCCCACCACAACCAGACAGCGCGCTCTGTTTCCTACCCCACCACAACCAGACAGCGCACTCTGTTTCCTACCCCACCACAACCAGACAGCGCGCTCTGTTTCCTACCCCACCACAACCAGACGGCGCACTCTGTTTCCTACCCCACCACAACCAGACAGCGCGCTCTGTTTCCTACCCCACCACAACCAGACAGCGCGCTCTGTTTCCTACCCCACCACAACCAGACAGCGCGCTCTGTTTCCTACCCCACCACAACCAGACAGCGCGCTGTGTTTCCTACCCCACCACAACCAGACAGCGCGCTCTGTTTCCTACCCCACCACAACCAGACAGCGCGCTGTGTTTGCTACCCCACCACAACCAGACAGCGCGCTGTGTTTCCTGCCCCACCACAACCAGACAGCGCACTGTGTTTCCTAGCCACCACAACCAGACAGCGCACTCTGTTTCCTACCCCACCACAACCAGACAGCGCACTGTGTTTCCTACCCCACCACAACCAGACAGCGCGCTCTGTTTCCTACCCCACCACAACCAGACAGCGCACTGTGTTTCCTACCCCACCACAACCAGACAGCGCACTCTGTTTCCTACCCCACCACAACCAGACAGCGCACTGTGTTTCCTACCCCACCACACCCAGACAGCGCACTGAGTTTCCTACCCCACCACAACCAGACAGCACACTGTGTTTCCTACCCCACCACAACCAGACAGCGCACTCTGTTTCCTACCCCACCACAACCAGACAGCGCACTGTGTTTCCTACCCCACCACAACCAGACAGTGCCCTCTGTTTCCTACCCCACCACAACCAGACAGCGCACTGTGTTTCCTACCCCACCACACCCAGACAGCGCGCTCTGTTTCCTCCCCCACCACAACCAGACAGCGCGCTCTGTTTCCTACCCCACCACACCCAGACAGCGCGCTCTGTTTCCTACCCCACCACAACCAGACAGCGCGCTCTGTTTCCTACCCCACCACAACCAGACAGCGCAATGTGTTTCCTACCCCACCACAACCAGACAGCGCACTCTGTTTCCTACCCCACCACAACCAGACAGCGCACTGTTTCCTACCCCACCACAACCAGACAGCGCACTCTGTTTCCTACCCCACCACAACCAGACAGCGCACTCTCTTTCCTACCCCACTACAACCAGACAGCGCGCTCTGTTTCCTACCCCACCACAACCAGACAGCGCGCTCTGTTTCCTACTCCACCACAACCAGACAGCGCGCTCTGTTTCCTACCCCACCACAACCAGACAGCGCGCTCTGTTTCCTACCCCACCACAACCAGACAGCGCGCTCTGTTTCCTACCCCACCACAACCAGACAGCGCGCTGTGTTTCCTACCCCACCACACCCAGACAGCGCGCTCTGTTTCCTACCCCACCACAACCAGACAGCGCACTCTGTTTCCTACCCCACCACACCCAGACAGCGCGCTGTGTTTCCTACCCCACCACAACCAGACAGCGCGGTCTGTTTCCTACCCCACCACAACCAGCCAGCGCGCTGTGTTTCCTACCCCACCACAACCAGACAGCGCGCTCTGTTTCCTACCCCACCACAACCAGACAGCGCACTCTGTTTCCTACCCCACCACAACCAGACAGCGCACTCTATTTCCTACCCCACCACAACCAGACAGCGCACTCTGTTTCCTACCCCACCACAACCAGACAGCGCACTGTGTTTCCTACCCCACCACAACCAGACAGCGCACTCTGTTTCCTACCCCACCACAACCAGAGAGCGCACTGTGTTTCCTACCGCACCACAACCAGACAGCGCACTGTGTTTCCTACCCCACCACAACCAGACAGCGCACTCTGTTTCCTACCCCACCACAACCAGAGAGCGCACTCTGTTTCCTACCCCACCACAACCAGACAGCGCACTCTGTTTCCTACCCCACCACAACCAGACAGCGCGCTCTGTTTCCTACCCCACCACAACCAGACAGAGCGCTCTCTTTCCTACCCCACCACAACCAGACAGCGCGCTCTGTTTCCTACCCCACCACACCCAGACAGCGCACTCTGTTTCCCACCCCACCACAACCAGACAGCGCACTCTATTTCCTACCCCACCACACCCAGACAGCGCGCTCTGTTTCCTACCCCACCACAACCAGACAGCGCACTGTGTTTCCTACCCCACCACAACCAGACAGCGCGCTCTGTTTCCTACCCCACCACAACCAGACAGCGCGCTCTGTTTCCTACCCCAACACACCCAGACAGCGCGCTCTGTTTCCTAGCCCACCACAACCAGACAGCGCACTGTGTTTCCTACCCCACCACAACCAGACAGCGCACTGTGTTTCCTACCCCACCACAACGAGACTGCGCACTCTGTTTCCTAGCCCACCACAACCAGACAGCGCACTCTGCTTCCTACCCCAGCACAACCAGACAGCGCACTCTGTTTCCTACCCCACCACAAACAGAGCGCACTGTTTTTCCTAACCCACCACAACCAGACAGCGCACTCTCTTTCCTACCCCACCACAACTAGACAGCGCGCTCTGTTTCCTACCCCACCACAACCAGACAGCGCACTCTGTTTCCTACCCCACCACAACCAGACAGCGCACTGTGTTTCCTACACCACCACAACCAGACAGCGCACTCTGTTTCCTACCCCACCACAACCAGACAGCGCACTCTGTTTCCTACACCACCACAACCAGACAGCGCTCTCTGTTTCCTACCCCACCACAACCAGACAGCGCACTCTGTTTCCTACCCCACCACAAACAGAGCGCACTGTGTTTCCTAACCCACCACAACCAGACAGCGCACTCTCTTTCCTACCCCACCACAACCAGACAGCGCGCTCTGTTTCCTACCCCACCACAACCAGACAGCGCACTGTGTTTCCTACCCCACCACACCCAGACAGCGCACTGTGTTTCCTACCCCACCACAACCAGACAGCGCACTCTGTTTCCTACCCCACCACAACCAGACAGCGCACTGTGTTTCCTACCCCACCACAAACAGACAGCGCGCTCTGTTTCCTACCCCACCACAACCAGACAGCGCGCTGTGTTTCCTACCCCACCACAACCAGACAGCGCACTCTGTTTCCTACCCCACCACAACCAGACAGCGCACTGTGTTTCCTACACCACCACAACCAGACAGCGCACTGTGTTTCCTACCCCACCACAACCAGACAGCGCACTCTGTTTCCTACCCCACCACAACCAGACAGCGCACTGTGTTTCCAACCCCACCACAACCAGACAGCGCGCTCTGTTTCCTACCCCACCACAACCAGACAGCGCACTCTGTTTCCTACCCCACCACAACCAGACAGCGCACTGTGTTTCCTACCCCACCACAACCAGACAGCGCCCTCTGTTTCCTACCCCACCACAACCAGACAGCGCACTGTGTTTCCTACCCCACCACACCCAGACAGCGCGCTCTGTTTCCTCCCCCACCACAACCAGACAGCGCGCTCTGTTTCCTACCCCACCACACCCAGACAGCGCGCTCTGTTTCCTACCCCACCACAACCAGACAGCGCGCTCTGTTTCCTACCCCACCACAACCAGACAGCGCAATGTGTTTCCTACCCCACCACAACCAGACAGCGCACTCTGTTTCCTACCCCACCACAACCAGACAGCGCACTGTTTCCTACCCCACCACAACCAGACAGCGCACTCTGTTTCCTACCCCACCACAACCAGACAGCGCACTCTCTTTCCTACCCCACTACAACCAGACAGCGCGCTCTGTTTCCTACCCCACCACAACCAGACAGCGCGCTCTGTTTCCTACTCCACCACAACCAGACAGCGCGCTCTGTTTCCTACCCCACCACAACCAGACAGCGCGCTCTGTTTCCTACCCCACCACAACCAGACAGCGCGCTCTGTTTCCTACCCCACCACAACCAGACAGCGCGCTGTGTTTCCTACCCCACCACACCCAGACAGCGCGCTCTGTTTCCTACCCCACCACAACCAGACAGCGCACTCTGTTTCCTACCCCACCACACCCAGACAGCGCGCTGTGTTTCCTACCCCACCACAACCAGACAGCGCGGTCTGTTTCCTACCCCACCACAACCAGCCAGCGCGCTGTGTTTCCTACCCCACCACAACCAGACAGCGCGCTCTGTTTCCTACCCCACCACAACCAGACAGCGCACTCTGTTTCCTACCCCACCACAACCAGACAGCGCACTCTATTTCCTACCCCACCACAACCAGACAGCGCACTCTGTTTCCTACCCCACCACAACCAGACAGCGCACTGTGTTTCCTACCCCACCACAACCAGACAGCGCACTCTGTTTCCTACCCCACCACAACCAGAGAGCGCACTGTGTTTCCTACCGCACCACAAGCAGACAGCGCACTGTGTTTCCTACCCCACCACAACCAGACAGCGCACTCTGTTTCCTACCCCACCACAACCAGACAGCGCACTCTGTTTCCTACCCCACCACAACCAGACAGCGCGCTCTGTTTCCTACCCCACCACAACCAGACAGTGCGCTCTCTTTCCTACCCCACCACAACCAGACAGCGCACTGTGTTTCCTACCCCACCACAACGAGACTGCGCACTCTGTTTCCTAGCCCACCACAACCAGACAGCGCACTCTGCTTCCTACCCCAGCACAACCAGACAGCGCACTCTGTTTCCTACCCCACCACAAACAGAGCGCACTGTGTTTCCTACCCCACCACAACTAGACAGCGCGCTCTGTTTCCTAACCCACAACAACCAGACAGCGCACTCTGTTTCCTACCCCACCACAACCAGACAGCGCACTGTGTTTCCTACACCACCACAACCAGACAGCGCACTCTGTTTCCTACACCACCACAACCAGACAGCGCTCTCTGTTTCCTACCCCACCACAACCAGACAGCGCACTCTGTTTCCTACCCCACCACAAACAGAGCGCACTGTGTTTCCTAACCCACCACAACCAGACAGCGCACTCTCTTTCCTACCCCACCACAACCAGACAGCGCGCTCTGTTTCCTACCCCACCACAACCAGACAGCGCACTGTGTTTCCTACCCCACCACACCCAGACAGCGCACTGTGTTTCCTACCCCACCACAACCAGACAGCGCACTCTGTTTCCTACCCCACCACAACCAGACAGCGCACTGTGTTTCCTACCCCACCACAAACAGACAGCGCGCTCTGTTTCCTACCCCACCACAACCAGACAGCGCGCTGTGTTTCCTACCCCACCACAACCAGACAGCGCACTCTGTTTCCTACCCCACCACAACCAGACAGCGCACTGTGTTTCCTACACCACCACAACCAGACAGCGCACTCTGTTTCCTACCCCACCACAACCAGACAGCGCACTCTATTTCCTACCCCACCACAACCAGACAGCGCACTCTGTTTCCTACCCCACCACAACCAGACAGCGCACTGTGTTTCCTACCCCACCACAACCAGACAGCGCACTCTGTTTCCTACCCCACCACAACCAGAGAGCGCACTGTGTTTCCTACCGCACCACAACCAGACAGCGCACTGTGTTTCCTACCCCACCACAACCAGACAGCGCACTCTGTTTCCTACCCCACCACAACCAGAGAGCGCACTCTGTTTCCTACCCCACCACAACCAGACAGCGCACTCTGTTTCCTACCCCACCACAACCAGACAGCGCGCTCTGTTTCCTACCCCACCACAACCAGACAGTGCGCTCTCTTTCCTACCCCACCACAACCAGACAGCGCGCTCTGTTTCCTACCCCACCACACCCAGACAGCGCACTCTGTTTCCCACCCCACCACAACCAGACAGCGCACTCTATTTCCTACCCCACCACACCCAGACAGCGCGCTCTGTTTCCTACCCCACCACAACCAGACAGCGCACTGTGTTTCCTACCCCACCACAACCAGACAGCGCGCTCTGTTTCCTACCCCACCACAACCAGACAGCGCGCTCTGTTTCCTACCCCAACACACCCAGACAGCGCGCTCTGTTTCCTAGCCCACCACAACCAGACAGCGCACTGTGTTTCCTACCCCACCACAACCAGACAGCGCACTGTGTTTCCTACCCCACCACAACGAGACTGCGCACTCTGTTTCCTAGCCCACCACAACCAGACAGCGCACTCTGCTTCCTACCCCAGCACAACCAGACAGCGCACTCTGTTTCCTACCCCACCACAAACAGAGCGCACTGTTTTTCCTAACCCACCACAACCAGACAGCGCACTCTCTTTCCTACCCCACCACAACTAGACAGCGCGCTCTGTTTCCTAACCCACAACAACCAGACAGCGCACTCTGTTTCCTACCCCACCACAACCAGACAGCGCACTGTGTTTCCTACACCACCACAACCAGACAGCGCACTCTGTTTCCTACCCCACCACAACCAGACAGCGCACTCTGTTTCCTACACCACCACAACCAGACAGCGCTCTCTGTTTCCTACCCCACCACAACCAGACAGCGCACTCTGTTTCCTACCCCACCACAAACAGAGCGCACTGTGTTTCCTAACCCACCACAACCAGACAGCGCACTCTCTTTCCTACCCCACCACAACCAGACAGCGCGCTCTGTTTCCTACCCCACCACAACCAGACAGCGCACTGTGTTTCCTACCCCACCACACCCAGACAGCGCACTGTGTTTCCTACCCCACCACAACCAGACAGCGCACTCTGTTTCCTACCCCACCACAACCAGACAGCGCACTGTGTTTCCTACCCCACCACAAACAGACAGCGCGCTCTGTTTCCTACCCCACCACAACCAGACAGCGCGCTGTGTTTCCTACCCCACCACAACCAGACAGCGCACTCTGTTTCCTACCCCACCACAACCAGACAGCGCACTGTGTTTCCTACACCACCACAACCAGACAGCGCACTGTGTTTCCTACCCCACCACAACCAGACAGCGCACTCTGTTTCCTACCCCACCACAACCAGACAGCGCACTGTGTTTCCAACCCCACCACAACCAGACAGCGCGCTCTGTTTCCTACCCCACCACAACCAGACAGCGCACTCTGTTTCCTACCCCACCACAACCAGACAGCGCACTGTGTTTCCTACCCCACCACAACCAGACAGCGCCCTCTGTTTCCTACCCCACCACAACCAGACAGCGCACTGTGTTTCCTACCCCACCACACCCAGACAGCGCGCTCTGTTTCCTCCCCCACCACAACCAGACAGCGCGCTCTGTTTCCTACCCCACCACACCCAGACAGCGCGCTCTGTTTCCTACCCCACCACAACCAGACAGCGCGCTCTGTTTCCTACCCCACCACAACCAGACAGCGCAATGTGTTTCCTACCCCACCACAACCAGACAGCGCACTCTGTTTCCTACCCCACCACAACCAGACAGCGCACTGTTTCCTACCCCACCACAACCAGACAGCGCACTCTGTTTCCTACCCCACCACAACCAGACAGCGCACTCTCTTTCCTACCCCACTACAACCAGACAGCGCGCTCTGTTTCCTACCCCACCACAACCAGACAGCGCGCTCTGTTTCCTACTCCACCACAACCAGACAGCGCGCTCTGTTTCCTACCCCACCACAACCAGACAGCGCGCTCTGTTTCCTACCCCACCACAACCAGACAGCGCGCTCTGTTTCCTACCCCACCACAACCAGACAGCGCGCTGTGTTTCCTACCCCACCACACCCAGACAGCGCGCTCTGTTTCCTACCCCACCACAACCAGACAGCGCACTCTGTTTCCTACCCCACCACACCCAGACAGCGCGCTGTGTTTCCTACCCCACCACAACCAGACAGCGCGGTCTGTTTCCTACCCCACCACAACCAGCCAGCGCGCTGTGTTTCCTACCCCACCACAACCAGACAGCGCGCTCTGTTTCCTACCCCACCACAACCAGACAGCGCACTCTGTTTCCTACCCCACCACAACCAGACAGCGCACTCTATTTCCTACCCCACCACAACCAGACAGCGCACTCTGTTTCCTACCCCACCACAACCAGACAGCGCACTGTGTTTCCTACCCCACCACAACCAGACAGCGCACTCTGTTTCCTACCCCACCACAACCAGAGAGCGCACTGTGTTTCCTACCGCACCACAAGCAGACAGCGCACTGTGTTTCCTACCCCACCACAACCAGACAGCGCACTCTGTTTCCTACCCCACCACAACCAGACAGCGCACTCTGTTTCCTACCCCACCACAACCAGACAGCGCGCTCTGTTTCCTACCCCACCACAACCAGACAGTGCGCTCTCTTTCCTACCCCACCACAACCAGACAGCGCACTGTGTTTCCTACCCCACCACAACGAGACTGCGCACTCTGTTTCCTAGCCCACCACAACCAGACAGCGCACTCTGCTTCCTACCCCAGCACAACCAGACAGCGCACTCTGTTTCCTACCCCACCACAAACAGAGCGCACTGTGTTTCCTACCCCACCACAACTAGACAGCGCGCTCTGTTTCCTAACCCACAACAACCAGACAGCGCACTCTGTTTCCTACCCCACCACAACCAGACAGCGCACTGTGTTTCCTACACCACCACAACCAGACAGCGCACTCTGTTTCCTACCCCACCACAACCAGACAGCGCACTCTGTTTCCTACACCACCACAACCAGACAGCGCTCTCTGTTTCCTACCCCACCACAACCAGACAGCGCACTCTGTTTCCTACCCCACCACAAACAGAGCGCACTGTGTTTCCTAACCCACCACAACCAGACAGCGCACTCTCTTTCCTACCCCACCACAACCAGACAGCGCGCTCTGTTTCCTACCCCACCACAACCAGACAGCGCACTGTGTTTCCTACCCCACCACACCCAGACAGCGCACTGTGTTTCCTACCCCACCACAACCAGACAGCGCACTCTGTTTCCTACCCCACCACAACCAGACAGCGCACTGTGTTTCCTACCCCACCACAAACAGACAGCGCGCTCTGTTTCCTACCCCACCACAACCAGACAGCGCGCTGTGTTTCCTACCCCACCACAACCAGACAGCGCACTCTGTTTCCTACCCCACCACAACCAGACAGCGCACTGTGTTTCCTACACCACCACAACCAGACAGCGCACTGTGTTTCCTACCCCACCACAACCAGACAGCGCACTCTGTTTCCTACCCCACCACAACCAGACAGCGCACTGTGTTTCCAACCCCACCACAACCAGACAGCGCGCTCTGTTTCCTACCCCACCACAACCAGACAGCGCACTCTGTTTCCTACCCCACCACAACCAGACAGCGCACTGTGTTTCCTACCCCACCACAACCAGACAGCGCACTCTGTTTCCTACCCCACCACAACCAGACAGCGCACTGTGTTTCCTACCCCACCACAACCAGACAGCGCACTGTGTTTCCTACCCCACCACAACCAGACAGCGCACTCTGTTTCCTACCCCACCACAACCAGACAGCGCACTGTGTTTCCTACCCCACCACAACCAGACAGCGCACTGTGTTTCCTAGCCCACCACAACCAGACAGCGCACTGTGTTTCCTACCCCACCACAACCAGACAGCGCACTGTGTTTCCTAGCCCACCACAACCAGACAGCGCGCTCTGTTTCCTACCCCACCACAACCAGACAGCGCACTCTGTTTCCTACCCCACCACAACCAGACAGCGCACTCTGTTTCCTACCCCACCACAACCAGACAGCGCACTGTGTTTCCTACCCCACCACAACCAGACAGCGCACTCTGTTTCCTCCCCTACCACAACCAGACAGCGCAATGTGTTTCCTACCCACCACAACCAGACAGCGCACTGTGTTTCCTACCCCACCACAACCAGACAGCGCACTGTGTTTCCTACCCCACCACAACCAGACAGCGCACTGTGTTTCCTACCGCACCACAACCAGACAGCGCACTTTGTTTCCTACCCCACCACAACCAGACAGCGCACTGTGTTTCCTACCCCACCACACCCAGGCAGCGCACTGTGTTTCCTACCCCACCACAACCAGACAGCGCACTGTGTTTCCTACCCCACCACACCCAGACAGCGCACTGTGTTTCCTAGCCCACCACAACCAGACAGCGCACTGTGTTTCCGACCCCACCACACCCAGACAGCGCACTGTGTTTCCTAGCCCACCACAACCAGATAGCGCACTCTGTTTCCTACCCCACCACAACCAGACAGCGCACTCTGTTTCCTAGCCCACCACAACCAGACAGCGCACACTGTTTCCTAGCCCACCACAACCAGACAGCGCACTCTGTTTCCTAGCCCACCACAACCAGACAGCGCACTGTGTTTCCTAGCCCACCACAACCAGACAGCGCGCTCTGTTTCCTACCTCACCACAACCAGACAGCGCACTCTGTTTCCTAGCCCACCACAACCAGACAGCGCACTCTGTTTCCTAGCCCACCACAACCAGACAGCGCGCTCTGTTTCCTAGCCCACCACAACCAGACAGCGCACTCTGTTTCCTAGCCCACCACAACCAGACAGCGCGCTCTGTTTCCTAGCCCACCACAACCAGGCAGCGCGCTCTGTTTCCTACCCCACCACACCCAGACAGCGCGCTCTGTTTCCTAGCCCACCACAACCAGACAGCGCACTCTGTTTCCTACCCCACCACAACCAGACAGCACGCTCTGTTTCCTACCCCACCACAACCAGACAGCGCGCTCTGTTTCCTACCCCACCACAACCAGACAGCGCACTCTGTTTCCTACCCCACCACAACCAGACAGCGCACTCTGTTTCCTACCCCACCACAACCAGACAGCGCACTCTGTTTCCTACCCCACCACAACCAGACAGCGCACTCTGTTTCCTGCCCCACCACAACCAGACAGCGCACTCTGTTTCCTACCCCACCACAACCAGACAGCGCTCTCTGTTTCCTACACCACCACACCCAGACAGCGCACTGTGTTTCCTACCCCACCACAACCAGACAGCGCGCTCTGTTTCCTACACCACCACACCCAGACAGCGCACTGTGTTTCCTACCCCACCACAACCAGACAGCGCGCTCTGTTTCCTACCCCACCACAACCAGACAGCGCGCTCTGTTTCCTACCCCACCACACCCAGACAGCGCGGTCTGTTTCCTACCCCACCACAACCAGACAGCGCGCTCTGTTTCCTACCCCACCACAACCAGACAGCGCGCTCTGTTTCCTTCCCCACCACAACCAGACAGCGCGCTCTGTTTCCTACCCCACCACAACCAGACAGCGCACTCTGTTTCCTACCCCACCACAACCAGACAGCGCGCTGTGTTTCTTACCCCACCACAACTAGACAGCGCGCTCTGTTTCCTAGCCCACCACAACCAGAGAGCGCGCTCTGTTTCCTAGCCCACCACAACCAGACAGCGCGCTCTGTTTCCTACCCCACCACAACCAGAGAGCGCGCTCTGTTTCCTACCCCACCACAACCAGACAGCGCGCTCTGTTTCCTACCCCACCACAACCAGACAGCGCACTGTGTTTCCTACCCCACCACACCCAGACAGCGCACTGTGTTTCCTACCCCACCACAACCAGACAGCGCACTCTGTTTCCTACCCCACCACAACCAGACAGCGCGCTGTGTTTCCTACCCCACCACAACCAGACAGCGCACTCTGTTTCCTACCCCACCACAACCAGACAGCGCAATGTGTTTCCTACCCCACCACAACCAGACAGCGCACTCTGTTTCCTACCCCACCACAACCAGACAGCGCACTGTGTTTCCTACCCCACCACAACCAGACAGCGCACTGTGTTTCCTACCCCACCACAACCAGACAGCGCACTGTGTTTCCTACCCCACCACAACCAGACAGCGCACTGTGTTTCCTACACCACCACACCCAGACAGCGCACTCTGTTTCCTACCCCACCACAACCAGACAGCGCACTGTGTTTCCTACCCCACCACACCCAGACAGCGCACTGTGTTTCCTACCCCACCACAACCAGACAGCGCACTGTGTTTCCTACCCCACCACAACCAGACAGCGCACTGTGTTTCCTAGCCCACCACAACCAGACAGCGCACTCTGTTTCCTACCCCACCACAACCAGACAGCGCACTGTGTTTCCTACCCCACCACAACCAGACAGCGCACTGTGTTTCCTACCCCTCCACAACCAGACAGCGCACTGTGTTTCCTACCCCTCCACAACCAGACAGCGCGCTCTGTTTCCTAGCCCACCACAACAAGACAGCGCACTGTGTTTCCTAGCCCACCAGAACCAGACAGCCCGCTCTGTTTCCTACCCCACCACTACCAGACAGCGCTCTGTGTTTCCTACCCCACCACACCCAGACAGCGCACTGTGTTTCCTAGCCCACCACAACCAGATAGCGCACTCTGTTTCCTACCCCACCACAACCAGACAGCGCACTCTGTTTCCTAGCCCACCACAACCAGACAGCGCACACTGTTTCCTAGCCCACCACAACCAGACAGCGCACTCTGTTTCCTAGCCCACCACAACCATACAGCGCACTGTGTTTCCTACCCCACCACACCCAGACAGCGCGCTCTGTTTCCTCCCCCACCACAACCAGACAGCGCGCTCTGTTTCCTACCCCACCACACCCAGACAGTGCGCTCTGTTTCCTCCGCCACCACAACCAGACAGCGCGCTCTGTTTCCTACCCCACCACAACCAGACAGCGCGCTCTGTTTCCTACCCCACCACAACCAGACAGCGCACTGTGTTTCCTACCCCACCACACCCAGACAGCGCACTGTGTTTCCTACCCCACCACAACCAGACAGCGCACTCTGTTTCCTACCCCACCACAACCAGACAGCGCACTGTGTTTCCTACCCCACCACAACCAGACAGCGCGCTCTGTTTCCTACCCCACCACAACCAGACAGCGCGCTGTTTCCTACCCCACCACAACCAGACAGCGCACTTTGTTTCCTACCCCACCACAACCAGACAGCGCACTGTGTTTCCTACCCCACCACACCCAGACAGCGCACTGTGTTTCCTACCCCACCACAACCAGACAGCGCACTGTGTTTCCTACCCCACCACACCCAGACAGCGCACTGTGTTTCCTAGCACACCACAACCAGACAGCGCACTGTGTTTCCTACCCCACCACACCCAGACAGCGCACTGTGTTTCCTAGCCCACCACAACCAGATAGCGCACTCTGTTTCCTACCCCACCACAACCAGACAGTGCACTCTGTTTCCTAGCCCACCACAACCAGACAGCGCACACTGTTTCCTAGCCCACCACAACCAGACAGCGCACTCTGTTTCCTAACCCACCACAACCAGACAGCGCACTGTGTTTCCTAGCCCACCACAACCAGACAGCGCGCTCTGTTTCCTACCCGACCACAACCAGACAGCGCACTCTGTTTCCTAGCCCACCACAACCAGACAGCGCACTCTGTTTCCTAGCCCACCACAACCAGACAGCGCGCTCTGTTTCCTAGCCCACCACAACCAGACAGCGCACTCTGTTTCCTAGCCCACCACAACCAGACAGCGCGCTCTGTTTCCTAGCCCACCACAACCAGGCAGCGCGCTCTGTTTACTACCCCACCACACCCAGACAGCGCGCTCTGTTTCCTAGCCCACCACAACCAGACAGCGCACTCTGTTTCCTACCCCACCACAACCAGACAGCACGCTCTGTTTCCTACCCCACCACAACCAGACAGCGCGCTCTGTTTCCTACCCCACCACAACCAGACAGCGCACTCTGTTTCCTACCCCACCACAACCAGAGAGCGCACTCTGTTTCCTACCCCACCACAACCAGAGAGCGCTCTCTGTTTCCTACCCCACCACAACCAGACAGCGCGCTCTCTTTCCTACACCACCACACCCAGACAGCGCACTGTGTTTCCTACCCCACCACAACCAGACAGCGCGCTCTGTTTCCTACCCCACCACAACCAGACAGCGCGCTCTGTTTCCTACCCCACCACACCCAGACAGCGCGGTCTGTTTCCTACCCCACAACAACCAGACAGCGCGCTCTGTTTCCTACCCCACCACAACCAGACAGCGCGCTCTGTTTCCTACCCCACCACAACCAGACAGCGCGCTCTGTTTCCTACCCCACCACAACCAGACAGCGCGCTGTGTTTCCTATCCCAACACAACCAGACAGCGCGCTGTGTTTCCCACCCCACCACAACCAGACAGCACACTCTACTTCCTACCCCACCACAACCAGACAGCGCGCTGTGTTTCCTACCCCACCACAACCAGACAGCGCGCTGTGTTTCCTACTCCACCACAACCAGACAGCGCACACTGTTTCCTACCGCACCACAACCAGACAGCGCACTCTGTTCCTACCCCACCACAACCAGACAGCGCACTGTGTTTCCTACCCCACCACAACCAGACAGCGCACTGTGTTTCCTACCCCACCACAACCAGACAGCGCACTGTGTTTCCTACCCCACCACAACCAGACAGCGCACTGTGTTTCCTACCCCACCACAACCAGACAGCGCAATGTGTTTCCTACCCCACCACAACCAGACAACGCACTCTGTTTCCTACCCCACCACAACCAGACAGCGCACTGTGTTTCCTACCCCACCACAACCAGACAGCGCACTGGGTTTATACCCCACCACAACCAGACAGCGCACTGTGTTTCCTACCCCACCACAACCAGACAGCGCACTCTGTTTCCTACCCCACCACAACCAGACAGCGCACTCTGTTTCCTACCCCACCACAACCAGACAGCGCACTCTGTTTCCTACCCCACCACAACCAGACAGCGCACTGTGTTTCCTACCCCACCACAACCAGACAGCGCACTGTGTTTCCTACCCACCACAACCAGACAGCGCACTGTGTTTCCTACCCCACCACAACCAGACAGCGCACTGTATTTCCTACCCCACCACAACCAGACAGCGCACTGTTTCCTACCCCACCACAACCAGACAGCGCACTGTGTTTCCTACCCCACCACAACCAGACAGCGCACTGTGTTTCCTACCCCACCACAACCAGACAGCGCGCTCTGTTTCCTACCCCACCACAACCAGACAGCGCGCTCTGTTTCCTACCCCACCACAACCAGACAGCGCGCTCTGTTTCCTACCCCACCACACCCAGACAGCGCGCTCTGTTTCCTACCCCACCACAACCAGACAGCGCACTCTGTTTCCTAGCCCACCACAACCAGACAGCGCGCTCTGTTTCCTACCCCACCACAACCAGACAGCGCACTGTGTTTCCTACCCCACCACAACCAGACAGCGCACTCTGTTTCCTACCCCACCACAACCAGACATCGCACTGTGTTTCCTACCCCACCACAACCAGACAGCGCACTGTGTTTCCTACCCCACCACAACCAGACAGCGCACTCTGTTTCCTACCCCACCACAACCAGAGAGCGCACTGTTTTTCCTACCCCACCACAACCAGACAGCGCACTGTGTTTCCTACCGCACCACAACCAGACAGCGCACTTTGTTTCCTACCCCACCACAACCAGACAGCGCACTGTGTTTCCTACCCCACCACACCCAGACAGCGCACTGTGTTTCCTAGCACACCACAACCAGACAGCGCACTGTGTTTCCTACCCCACCACACCCAGACAGCGCACTCTGTTTCCTAGCCCACCACAACCAGACAGCGCACACTGTTTCCTAGCCCACCACAACCAGACAGCGCACTCTGTTTCCTAACCCACCACAACCAGACAGCGCACTGTGTTTCCTAGCCCACCACAACCAGACAGCGCGCTCTGTTTCCTACCCGACCACAACCAGACAGCGCACTCTGTTTCCTAGCCCACCACAACCAGACAGCGCACTCTGTTTCCTAGCCCACCACAACCAGACAGCGCGCTCTGTTTCCTAGCCCACCACAACCAGACAGCGCACTCTGTTTCCTAGCCCACCACAACCAGACAGCGCGCTCTGTTTCCTAGCCCACCACAACCAGGCAGCGCGCTCTGTTTCCTACCCCACCACACCCAGACAGCGCACTCTGTTTCCTAGCCCACCACAACCAGACAGCGCGCTCTGTTTACTACCCCACCACACCCAGACAGCGCGCTCTGTTTCCTAGCCCACCACAACCAGACAGCGCACTCTGTTTCCTACCCCACCACAACCAGACAGCACGCTCTGTTTCCTACCCCACCACAACCAGACAGCACGCTCTGTTTCCTACCCCACCACAACCAGACAGCGCACTCTGTATCCTACCCCACCACAACCAGACAGCGCACTCTGTTTCCTACCCCACCACAACCAGAGAGCGCACTCTGTTTCCTACCCCACCACAACCAGACAGCGCACTGTGTTTCCTACCCCACCACAACCAGACAGCGCACTGTGTTTCCTACCCCACCACAACCAGACAGCGCAATGTGTTTCCTACCCCACCGCAACCAGACAACGCACTCTGTTTCCTACCCCACCACAACCAGACAGCGCACTGTGTTTCCTACCCCACCACAACCAGACAGCGCACTGGGTTTATACCCCACCACAACCAGACAGCGCACTGTGTTTCCTACCCCACCACAACCAGACAGCGCACTCTGTTTCCTACCCCACCACAACCAGACAGCGCACTCTGTTTCCTACCCCACCACAACCAGACAGCGCACTCTGTTTCCTACCCCACCACAACCAGACAGCGCACTGTGTTTCCTACCCCACCACAACCAGACAGCGCACTGTGTTTCCTACCCACCACAACCAGACAGCGCACTGTGTTTCCTACCCCACCACAACCAGACAGCGCACTGTATTTCCTACCCCACCACAACCAGACAGCGCACTGTTTCCTACCCCACCACAACCAGACAGCGCACTGTGTTTCCTACCCCACCACAACCAGACAGCGCACTGTGTTTCCTACCGCACCACAACCAGACAGCGCGCTCTGTTTCCTACCCCACCACAACCAGACAGCGCGCTCTGTTTCCTACCCCACCACAACCAGACAGCGCGCTCTGTTTCCTACCCCACCACACCCAGACAGCGCGCTCTGTTTCCTACCCCACCACAACCAGACAGCGCACTCTGTTTCCTAGCCCACCACAACCAGACAGCGCGCTCTGTTTCCTACCCCACCACAACCAGACAGCGCACTGTGTTTCCTACCCCACCACAACCAGACAGCGCACTCTGTTTCCTACCCCACCACAACCAGACATCGCACTGTGTTTCCTACCCCACCACAACCAGACAGCGCACTGTGTTTCCTACCCCACCACAACCAGACAGCGCACTCTGTTTCCTACCCCACCACAACCAGACAGCGCACTCTGTTTCCTACCCCACCACAACCAGACAGCGCACTGTGTTTCCTACCCCACCACAACCAGACAGCGCACTCTGTTTCCTACCCCACCACAACCAGACATCACACTGTGTTTCCTACCCACCACAACCAGACAGCGCACTGTGTTTCCTACCCCACCACAACCAGAGAGCGCACTGTTTTTCCTACCCCACCACAACCAGACAGCGCACTGTGTTTCCTACCGCACCACAACCAGACAGCGCACTTTGTTTCCTACCCCACCACAACCAGACAGCGCACTGTGTTTCCTACCCCACCACACCCAGACAGCGCACTGTGTTTCCTAGCACACCACAACCAGACAGCGCACTGTGTTTCCTACCCCACCACACCCAGACAGCGCACTCTGTTTCCTAGCCCACCACAACCAGACAGCGCACACTGTTTCCTAGCCCACCACAACCAGACAGCGCACTCTGTTTCCTAACCCACCACAACCAGACAGCGCACTGTGTTTCCTAGCCCACCACAACCAGACAGCGCGCTCTGTTTCCTACCCGACCACAACCAGACAGCGCACTCTGTTTCCTAGCCCACCACAACCAGACAGCGCACTCTGTTTCCTAGCCCACCACAACCAGACAACGCACTCTGTTTCCTACCCCACCACAACCAGACAGCGCACTGTGTTTCCTACCCCACCACAACCAGACAGCGCACTGGGTTTATACCCCACCACAACCAGACAGCGCACTGTGTTTCCTACCCCACCACAACCAGACAGCGCACTCTGTTTCCTACCCCACCACAACCAGACAGCGCACTCTGTTTCCTACCCCACCACAACCAGACAGCGCACTCTGTTTCCTACCCCACCACAACCAGACAGCGCACTGTGTTTCCTACCCCACCACAACCAGACAGCGCACTGTGTTTCCTACCCACCACAACCAGACAGCGCACTGTGTTTCCTACCCCACCACAACCAGACAGCGCACTGTATTTCCTACCCCACCACAACCAGACAGCGCACTGTTTCCTACCCCACCACAACCAGACAGCGCACTGTGTTTCCTACCCCACCACAACCAGACAGCGCACTGTGTTTCCTACCCCACCACAACCAGACAGCGCGCTCTGTTTCCTACCCCACCACAACCAGACAGCGCGCTCTGTTTCCTACCCCACCACAACCAGACAGCGCGCTCTGTTTCCTACCCCACCACACCCAGACAGCGCGCTCTGTTTCCTACCCCACCACAACCAGACAGCGCACTCTGTTTCCTAGCCCACCACAACCAGACAGCGCGCTCTGTTTCCTACCCCACCACAACCAGACAGCGCACTGTGTTTCCTACCCCACCACAACCAGACAGCGCACTCTGTTTCCTACCCCACCACAACCAGACATCGCACTGTGTTTCCTACCCCACCACAACCAGACAGCGCACTGTGTTTCCTACCCCACCACAACCAGACAGCGCACTCTGTTTCCTACCCCACCACAACCAGAGAGCGCACTGTTTTTCCTACCCCACCACAACCAGACAGCGCACTGTGTTTCCTACCGCACCACAACCAGACAGCGCACTTTGTTTCCTACCCCACCACAACCAGACAGCGCACTGTGTTTCCTACCCCACCACACCCAGACAGCGCACTGTGTTTCCTAGCACACCACAACCAGACAGCGCACTGTGTTTCCTACCCCACCACACCCAGACAGCGCACTCTGTTTCCTAGCCCACCACAACCAGACAGCGCACACTGTTTCCTAGCCCACCACAACCAGACAGCGCACTCTGTTTCCTAACCCACCACAACCAGACAGCGCACTGTGTTTCCTAGCCCACCACAACCAGACAGCGCGCTCTGTTTCCTACCCGACCACAACCAGACAGCGCACTCTGTTTCCTAGCCCACCACAACCAGACAGCGCACTCTGTTTCCTAGCCCACCACAACCAGACAGCGCGCTCTGTTTCCTAGCCCACCACAACCAGACAGCGCACTCTGTTTCCTAGCCCACCACAACCAGACAGCGCGCTCTGTTTCCTAGCCCACCACAACCAGGCAGCGCGCTCTGTTTCCTACCCCACCACACCCAGACAGCGCACTCTGTTTCCTAGCCCACCACAACCAGACAGCGCGCTCTGTTTACTACCCCACCACACCCAGACAGCGCGCTCTGTTTCCTAGCCCACCACAACCAGACAGCGCACTCTGTTTCCTACCCCACCACAACCAGACAGCACGCTCTGTTTCCTACCCCACCACAACCAGACAGCACGCTCTGTTTCCTACCCCACCACAACCAGACAGCGCACTCTGTATCCTACCCCACCACAACCAGACAGCGCACTCTGTTTCCTACCCCACCACAACCAGAGAGCGCACTCTGTTTCCTACCCCACCACAACCAGACAGCGCACTGTGTTTCCTACCCCACCACAACCAGACAGCGCACTGTGTTTCCTACCCCACCACAACCAGACAGCGCAATGTGTTTCCTACCCCACCGCAACCAGACAACGCACTCTGTTTCCTACCCCACCACAACCAGACAGCGCACTGTGTTTCCTACCCCACCACAACCAGACAGCGCACTGGGTTTATACCCCACCACAACCAGACAGCGCACTGTGTTTCCTACCCCACCACAACCAGACAGCGCACTCTGTTTCCTACCCCACCACAACCAGACAGCGCACTCTGTTTCCTACCCCACCACAACCAGACAGCGCACTCTGTTTCCTACCCCACCACAACCAGACAGCGCACTGTGTTTCCTACCCCACCACAACCAGACAGCGCACTGTGTTTCCTACCCACCACAACCAGACAGCGCACTGTGTTTCCTACCCCACCACAACCAGACAGCGCACTGTATTTCCTACCCCACCACAACCAGACAGCGCACTGTTTCCTACCCCACCACAACCAGACAGCGCACTGTGTTTCCTACCCCACCACAACCAGACAGCGCACTGTGTTTCCTACCGCACCACAACCAGACAGCGCGCTCTGTTTCCTACCCCACCACAACCAGACAGCGCGCTCTGTTTCCTACCCCACCACAACCAGACAGCGCGCTCTGTTCCTACCCCACCACAACCAGACAGCGCACTCTGTTTCCTACCCCACCACAACCAGACAGCGCACTCTGTTTCCTACCCCACCACAACCAGACAGCGCACTCTGTTTCCTACCCCACCACAACCAGACAGCGCACTCTGTTTCCTACCCCACCACAACCAGACAGCGCACTCTGTTTCCTACCCCACCACAACCAGACAGCGCACTCTGTTTCCTACCCCACCACGACCAGACAGCGCACTCTGTTTCCTACCCCACCACAACCAGACAGCGCACTCTGTTTCCTACCCCACCACAACCAGACAGCGCACTCTGTTTCCTACCCCACCACAACCAGACAGCGCACTGTGTTTCCTACCCCACCACAACCAGACAGCGCACTCTGTTTCCTACCCCACCACAACCAGACATCGCACTGTGTTTCCTACCCCACCACAACCAGACAGCGCACTGTGTTTCCTACCCCACCACAACCAGACAGCGCACTGTGTTTCCTACCCCACCACAACCAGACAGCGCACTGTGTTTCCTACCCCACCACAACCAGACAGCGCACTGTGTTTCCTACCCCACCACAACCAGACAGCGCACTCTGTTTCCTACCCCACCACAACCAGACAGCGCACTGTGTTTCCTACCCCACCACAACCAGACAGCGCACTGTGTTTCCTACCCCACCACAACCAGACAGCGCACTCTGTTTCCTACCCCACCACAACCAGACAGCGCACTGTGTTTCCTACCCCACCACAACCAGACAGCGCACTCTGTTTCCTACCCCACCACAACCAGACAGCGCACTGTGTTTCCTACCCCACCACAACCAGACAGCGCACTGTGTTTCCTACCCCACCACAACCAGACAGCGCACTGTGTTTCCTACCCCACCACAACCAGACAGCGCACTCTGTTTCCTAGCCCACCACAACCAGACAGCGCGCTCTGTTTCCTAGCCCACCACAACCAGACAGCGCACTCTGTTTCCTAGCCCACCACAACCAGACAGCGCGCTCTGTTTCCTAGCCCACCACAACCAGGCAGCGCGCTCTGTTTCCTACCCCACCACACCCAGACAGCGCACTCTGTTTCCTAGCCCACCACAACCAGACAGCGCGCTCTGTTTACTACCCCACCACACCCAGACAGCGCGCTCTGTTTCCTAGCCCACCACAACCAGACAGCGCACTCTGTTTCCTACCCCACCACAACCAGACAGCACGCTCTGTTTCCTACCCCACCACAACCAGACAGCACGCTCTGTTTCCTACCCCACCACAACCAGACAGCGCACTCTGTTTCCTACCCCACCACAACCAGACAGCGCACTCTGTTTCCTACCCCACCACAACCAGAGAGCGCACTCTGTTTCCTACCCCACCACAACCAGACAGCGCGCTCTGTTTCCTACACCACCACACCCAGACAGCGCACTGTGTTTCCTACCCCACCACAACCAGACAGCGCGCTCTGTTTCCTACCCCACCACAACCAGACAGCGCGCTCTGTTTCCTACCCCACCACACCCAGACAGCGCGGTCTGTTTCCTACCCCACCACAACCAGACAGCGCGCTCTGTTTCCTACCCCACCACAACCAGACAGCGCGCTCTGTTTCCTACCCCACAACAACCAGACAGCGCGCTCTGTTTCCTACCCCACCACAACCAGACAGCGCACTCTGTTTCCTACCCCACCACAACCAGACAGCGCGCTGTGTTTCTTACCCCACCACAACCAGACAGCGCGCTCTGTTTCCTAGCCCACCACAACCAGACAGCGCACTCTGTTTCCTAGCCCACCACAACCAGACAGGGCACTCTGTTTCCTTCCCCACCACAACCAGACAGCTCGCTCTGTTTCCTACCCCAGCACAACCAGACAGCGCGCTCTGTTTCCTAGCCCACCACACCCAGACAGCGCGCTCTGTTTCCTACCCCACCACAACCAGACAGCGCGCTCTGTTTCCTACCCCACCACAACCAGACAGCGCGCTCTGTTTCCTAGCCCACCACAACCAGACAGCGCGCTCTGTTTCCTACCCCACCACAACCAGAGAGCGCGCTCTGTTTCCTACCCCACCACAACCAGACAGCGCACTGTGTTTCCTACCCCACCACAACCAGACAGCGCACTCTGTTTCCTACCCCACCACAACCAGACAGCGCGCTGTGTTTCCTACCCCAACACAACCAGACAGCGCGCTGTGTTTCCCACCCCACCACAACCAGACAGCGCACTCTATTTCCTACCCCACCACAACCAGACAGCGCGCTGTGTTTCCTACCCCACCACAACCAGACAGCGCGCTGTGTTTCCTACTCCACCACAACCATACAGCGCACTCTGTTTCCTACCGCACCACAACCAGACAGCGCACTCTGTTCCTACCCCACCACAACCAGACAGCGCACTGTGTTTCCTACCCCACCACAACCAGACAGCGCACTGTGTTTCCTACCCCACCACAACCAGACAGCGCACTGTGTTTCCTACCCCACCACAACCAGACAGCGCACTGTGTTTCCTACCCCACCACAACCAGACAGCGCAATGTGTTTCCTACCCCACCACAACCAGACAGCGCACTCTGTTTCCTACCCCACCACAACCAGACAGCGCACTGTGTTTCCTACCCCACCAGAACCAGACAGCGCACTGTGTTTCCTACCCCACCACAACCAGACAGCGCACTGTGTTTCCTACCCCACCACAACCAGACAGCGCACTCTGTTTCCTACCCCACCACAACCAGACAGCGCACTCTGTTTCCTACCCCACCACAACCAGACAGCGCACTCTGTTTCCTATCCCACCACAACCAGACAGCGCGCTCTGTTTCCTACCCCACCACAACCAGACAGCGCGCTCTGTTTCCTACCGCACCACAACGAGACAGCGCGCTCTGTTTCCTACCCCACCACAACCAGACAGCGCACTCTGTTTCCTACACCACCACAACCAGACAGCGCGCTGTGTTTCTTACCCCACCACAACCAGACAGCGCGCTCTGTTTCCTAGCCCACCACAACCAGAGAGCGCACTCTGTTTCCTAGCCCACCACAACCAGACAGGGCACTCTGTTTCCTTCCCCACCACAACCAGACAGCTCGCTCTGTTTCCTACCCCACCACAACCAGACAGCGCGCTCTGTTTCCTAGCCCACCACACCCAGACAGCGCGCTCTGTTTCCTACCCCACCACAACCAGACAGCGCGCTCTGTTTCCTACCCCACCACAACCAGACAGCGCGCTCTGTTTCCTAGCCCACCACAACCAGACAGCGCGCTCTGTTTCCTACCCCACCACAACCAGAGAGCGCGCTGTGTTTCCTACCCCACCACAACCAGACAGCGCGCTGTGTTTCCTACTCCACCACAACCAGACAGCGCACTCTGTTTCCTACCGCACCACAACCAGACAGCGCACTCTGTTCCTACCCCACCACAACCAGACAGCGCACTGTGTTTCCTACCCCACCACAACCAGACAGCGCACTCTGTTTCCTACCCCACCACAACCAGACTGCGCACTGTGTTTCCTACCCCACCACAACCAGACAGCGCTCTGTGTTTCCTACCCCACCACAACCAGACAGCGCAATGTGTTTCCTACCCCACCACAACCAGACAGCGCACTCTGTTTCCTACCCCACCACAACCAGACAGCGCACTGTGTTTCCTACCCCACCACAACCAGACAGCGCACTGTGTTTCCTACCCCACCACAACCAGACAGCGCACTGTGTTTCCTACCCCACCACAACCAGACAGCGCACTGTGTTTCCTACCCCACCACAACCAGACAGCGCACTCTGTTTCCTACCCCACCACAACCAGACAGCGCACTCTGTTTCCTACCCCACCACAACCAGACAGCGCACTGTGTTTCCTACCCCACCACAACCAGACAGCGCACTGTGTTTCCTACCCCACCACAACCAGACAGCGCACTGTGTTTCCTACCCACCACAACCAGACAGCGCACTGTGTTTCCTACCCCACCACAACCAGACAGCGCACTGTGTTTCCTACCCCACCACAACCAGACAGCGCACTGTGTTTCCTACCCCACCACACCCAGACAGCGCACTGTGTTTCCTACCCCACCACAACCAGACAGCGCACTGTGTTTCCTACCCCACCACACCCAGACAGCGCACTGTGTTTCCTACCCCACCACAACCAGACAGCGCACTGTGTTTCCTACCCCACCACAACCAGACAGCGCACTGTGTTTCCTACCCCACCACAACCAGACAGCGCACTCTGTTTCCTACCCCACCACAACCAGACAGCGCACTGTGTTTCCTACCCCACCACAACCAGACAGCGCACACTGTTTCCTACCCCACCACAACCAGACAGCGCACTGTGTTTCCTACCCCACCACAACCAGACAGCGCACTGTGTTTCCTACCCCACCACAACCAGACAGCGCGCTCTGTTTCCTAGCCCACCACAACCAGACAGCGCACTGTGTTTCCTAGCCCACCAGAACCAGACAGCGCGCTCTGTTTCCTACCCCACCACAACCAGACAGCGCACTGTGTTTCCTACCCCACCACACCCAGACAGCGCACTGTGTTTCCTAGCCCACCACAACCAGATAGCGCACTCTGTTTCCTACACCACCACAACCAGACAGCGCACTCTGTTTCCTAGCCCACCACAACCAGACAGCGCACACTGTTTCCTAGCCCACCACAACCAGACAGCGCACTCTGTTTCCTAGCCCACCACAACCAGACAGCGCACTGTGTTTCCTAGCCCACCACAACCAGACAGCGCGCTCTGTTTCCTACCCCACCACAACCAGACAGCGCACTCTGTTTCCTAGCCCACCACAACCAGACAGCGCACTCTGTTTCCGAGCCCACCACACCCAGACAGCGCACTCTGTTTCCTACACCACCACAACCAGACAGCGCACTCTGTTTCCTAGCCCACCACAACCAGACAGCGCACTCTGTTTCCTAGCCCACCACAACCAGACAGCGCACTCTGTTTCCTAGCCCACCACAACCAGACAGCGCACTCTGTTTCCTAGCCCACCACAACCAGACAGCGCGCTCTGTTTCCTAGCCCACCACAACCAGACAGCGCACTCTGTTTCCTAGCCCACCACAACCAGACAGCGCGCTCTGTTTCCTAGCCCACCACAACCAGGCAGCGCGCTCTGTTTCCTACACCACCACACCCAGACAGCGCGCTCTGTTTCCTAGCCCACCACAACCAGACAGCGCACTCTGTTTCCTACCCCACCACGACCAGACAGCACGCTCTGTTTCCTACCCCACCACAACCAGACAGCGCACTCTGTTTCCTACCCCACCACAACCAGACAGCGCACTCTGTTTCCTACCCCACCACAACCAGACAGCGCACTCTGTTTCCTACCCCACCACAACCAGACAGCGATCTCTGTTTCCTACACCACCACACCCAGACAGCGCACTGTTTCCTACCCCACCACAACCAGACAGCGCGCTCTGTTTCCTACCCCACCACAACCAGACAGCGCGCTCTGTTTCCTACCCCACCACACCCAGACAGCGCGCTCTGTTTCCTACCCCACCACAACCAGACAGCGCGCTCTGTTTCCTACCCCACCACAACCAGACAGCGCGATCTGTTTCCTACCCCACCACAACCAGACAGCGCGCTCTGTTTCCGACCCCACCACAACCAGACAGCGCACTCTGTTTCCTACCCCACCACAACCAGACAGCGCGCTGTGTTTCTTACCCCACCACAACCAGACAGCGCGCTCTGTTTCCTAGCCCACCACAACCAGACAGCGCACTCTGTTTCCTAGCCCACCACAACCAGACAGCGCACTCTGTTTCCTTCCCCACCACAACCAGACAGCGCGCTCTGTTTCCTACCCCACCACAACCAGACAGCGCGCTCTGTTTCCTAGCCCACCACACCCAGAAAGCGCGCTCTATTTCCTACCCCACCACAACCAGACAGCGCGCTCTGTTTCCTACCCCACCACAACCAGACAGCGCACTTTGTTTCCTACCCCACCACAACCAGACAGCGCACTGTGTTTCCTACCCCACCACAACCAGACAGCGCACTCTGTTTCCTACCCCACCACAACCAGACAGCGCGCTGTGTTTCCTACCCCACCACAACCAGACAGCGCGCTGTGTTTCCTACCCCACCACAACCAGACAGCGCACTCTGTTTCCTACCCCACCACAACTAGACAGCGCGCTGTGTTTCCTACCCCACCACAACCAGACAGCGCGCTGTGTTTCCTACTCCACCACAACCAGACAGCGCACTCTGTTTCCTACTGCACCACAACCAGACAGCGCACTCTGTTTCCTACCCCACCACAACCAGACAGCGCACTGTGTTTCCTACCCCACCACAACCAGACAGCGCACTGTGTTTCCTACCTCACCACAACCAGACAGCGCACTGTGTTTCCTACCCCACCACAACCAGACAGCGCACTGTGTTTCCTACCCCACCACACCCAGACAGCGCACTGTGTTTCCTACCCGACCACAACCAGACAGCGCACTCTGTTTCCTACCCCACCACACCCAGACAGCGCACTCTGTTTCCTACCCCACCACAACCAGACAGCGCACTCTGTTTCCTACCCCACCACAACCAGACAGCGCACTCTGTTTCCTAGCCCACCACAACCAGACAGCGCACTCTGTTTCCTAGCCCACCACAACCAGATAGCGCACTCTGTTTCCTAGCCCACCACAACCAGACAGCGCACTCTGTTTCCTAGCCCACCACAACCAGACAGCGCGCTCTGTTTCCTAGCCCACCACAACCAGACAGCGCACTCTGTTTCCTAGCCCACCACAACCAGACAGCGCGCTCTGTTTCCTAGCCCACCACAACCAGACAGCGCGCTCTGTTTCCTAGCCCACCACACCCAGACAGCGCGCTCTGTTTCCTAGCCCACCACAACCAGACAGAGCACTCTGTTTCCTACCCGACCACAACCAGACAGCGCACTCTGTTTCCTAGCCCACCACAACCAGACAGCGCACTCTGTTTCCTAGCCCACCACAAGCAGACAGCGCACTCTGTTTCCTAGCCCACCACAACCAGACAGCGCACTCTGTTTCCTAGCCCACCACAACCAGACAGCGCACTGTGTTTCCTAGCCCACCACAACCAGACAGCGCACTGTGTTTCCTACCCCACCACAACCAGACAGCGCACTCTGTTTCCTACCCCACCACAACCAGACAGCGCACTCTGTTTCCTACCCCACCACAACCAGACAGCGCACTGTGTTTCCTACCCCACCACAACCAGACAGCGCACTGTGTTTCCTACCCCACCACAACCAGACAGCGCACTGTGTTTCCTACCCACCACAACCAGACAGCGCACTGTGTTTCCTACCCCACCACAACCAGACAGCGCACTGTGTTTCCTACCCCACCACAACCAGACAGCGCACTGTGTTTCCTACCCCACCACACCCAGACAGCGCACTGTGTTTCCTACCCCACCACAACCAGACAGCGCACTGTGTTTCCTACCCCACCACACCCAGACAGCGCACTGTGTTTCCTACCCCACCACAACCAGACAGCGCACTGTGTTTCCTACCCCACCACAACCAGACAGCGCACTGTGTTTCCTACCCCACCACAACCAGACAGCGCACTCTGTTTCCTACCCCACCACAACCAGACAGCGCACTGTGTTTCCTACCCCACCACAACCAGACAGCGCACACTGTTTCCTACCCCACCACAACCAGACAGCGCACTGTGTTTCCTACCCCACCACAACCAGACAGCGCACTGTGTTTCCTACCCCACCACAACCAGACAGCGCGCTCTGTTTCCTAGCCCACCACAACCAGACAGCGCACTGTGTTTCCTAGCCCACCAGAACCAGACAGCGCGCTCTGTTTCCTACCCCACCACAACCAGACAGCGCACTGTGTTTCCTACCCCACCACACCCAGACAGCGCACTGTGTTTCCTAGCCCACCACAACCAGATAGCGCACTCTGTTTCCTACACCACCACAACCAGACAGCGCACTCTGTTTCCTAGCCCACCACAACCAGACAGCGCACACTGTTTCCTAGCCCACCACAACCAGACAGCGCACTCTGTTTCCTAGCCCACCACAACCAGACAGCGCACTGTGTTTCCTAGCCCACCACAACCAGACAGCGCGCTCTGTTTCCTACCCCACCACAACCAGACAGCGCACTCTGTTTCCTAGCCCACCACAACCAGACAGCGCACTCTGTTTCCGAGCCCACCACACCCAGACAGCGCACTCTGTTTCCTACACCACCACAACCAGACAGCGCACTCTGTTTCCTAGCCCACCACAACCAGACAGCGCACTCTGTTTCCTAGCCCACCACAACCAGACAGCGCACTCTGTTTCCTAGCCCACCACAACCAGACAGCGCACTCTGTTTCCTAGCCCACCACAACCAGACAGCGCGCTCTGTTTCCTAGCCCACCACAACCAGACAGCGCACTCTGTTTCCTAGCCCACCACAACCAGACAGCGCGCTCTGTTTCCTAGCCCACCACAACCAGGCAGCGCGCTCTGTTTCCTACACCACCACACCCAGACAGCGCGCTCTGTTTCCTAGCCCACCACAACCAGACAGCGCACTCTGTTTCCTACCCCACCACGACCAGACAGCACGCTCTGTTTCCTACCCCACCACAACCAGACAGCGCACTCTGTTTCCTACCCCACCACAACCAGACAGCGCACTCTGTTTCCTACCCCACCACAACCAGACAGCGCACTCTGTTTCCTACCCCACCACAACCAGACAGCGATCTCTGTTTCCTACACCACCACACCCAGACAGCGCACTGTTTCCTACCCCACCACAACCAGACAGCGCGCTCTGTTTCCTACCCCACCACAACCAGACAGCGCGCTCTGTTTCCT
>NW_027275871.1:0-48819 GCF_030028105.1 Mobula birostris
ACAAAGATCGCTCACCCGATAAATGAGACACAACTCTCACACAGATCACCCACCCGCCAATCAGACACAACTCACACACAGATCACCCACCTGCCAAACAGCCACAACTCACACACAGACCACCCACCCGCCAGTCAGACACAACTCACACACAGATCAACCATCCGCCAATCAGACACAACTCACACACAGATCACCCACCCGCCAATCAGACACAACTCACACAGATCACGCACCCGCCAATCAGCCACAGCTCACACATTTTTCACCCACCCGCCAATCAGCCGCAGCTCACACACAGATCACCCACCCGCTAATCACACACAACTCACACGCAGATCACCCACCTGCCAATCAGACACAACTCACTCACAGATCACCCACCCGCCAGTCAGCCACAACTCACACACAGATCACACACCAGCCATCAGACACAACTCAGACATAGATCACCCACCTGCAAATCAGACAGAACTCACATACTGATCACACACCCGCCAATCAGACACAACTCACACACAGATCACCCAATCGCCAGTTCAGTCACATCTCACACGCAGATCACCCACCCGCCAGTCAGCCACATCTCAGACACAGATTACCAGAAGCAATCAGACATAACTCACACACAGATCACACAACCGCCAATCAGCCACAGCTCACACACAGATCACACACCTGCCAATCAGACACACTCACACACAGATCACCCTCCCGCCAATCAGACACAATGCACACACAGATCACCCACCGCCAATGAGACACAACTCACACACAGATCAACCATCCGCCAATCAGACACAACTCACACACAGATCACCCACCCTCTAATCAGACACAACCTACATACTGACCACCCACCTGCCAGTCACCCACAACTCACACACAGATCACACACCCGCCAATCAGACACAACTCAGACACGGAGCAACCCACCCGCCAATCAGACACTACTCACACACATATCACCCACCCGCCAGTCAGCCACAACTGACACATGTATCACCCACCCGCCAATCAGACACAACTCTCGCACAGTTCACCCACCCGCAGTAAGCCACAACTCACACACAGATCACCCACCCGCACAGCAGACACAACTCACACACAGATTACCCACCCGCCAGTCAGTCACAACTCACACACAGATCACCCACCAGTCAATTAGACAGAACTCACATACTAATCACCCACCCGCCAGTCAGCCACAACTCACACACAGATCACAGACCCGCCAATCAGACACAACACACACACGGATCACCCATCCGCCAATCAGCCACAACTCACACCTAGATCACCCACCCGCCAATCAGGCACAACTCACACGCAGATCACACACCCGCCTGTCAGCCACATCTCAGACACAGATTACCCAGAAGCCAATCAGACATAACTCACACACAGATCACACACTTGCCAATCAGACACACTCACACAGAGAGCACCCTCACGCCAATCAGACACAATGCACACACAGATCACCCACTCGAAGTGAGACACAACTCACACACAGATCAACCATCTACTAATCAGACACAACTCACACACAGATCACCCACCCGCCAATCAGACACAACACACACAGATCACGGTTCCGCCAATCAGCCACAGCTCACACACAGATCACACACCTGCCTATCAGACACAACTCACACACAGATCACACACCTGCCTATGAGACACAACTCACACACAGATCACCCACCCGCCAGTCAGCCACAACTCACACACTGATCACCCACCCGTCAATCGGACACAACTCACACAGATCACCCACCGCCAGTCAGCCACAACTCACACACAGATCACCCTCCCTCCAATCAGAGACATCTCACACACAGATCACCCACCCGCCAATGAGACACAACTCACACACAGATCAAACATCCGCCAATCAGACACAACTCACACACAGATCACCCACCCGCCAATCAGACACAACTCACACAGATCACGCACCCGCCAATCAGCCCACAGCTCACACATTTTTCACCCACCCGCCAATCAGCCGCAGCTCACACACAGATCACCCACCCGCTAATCACACACAACTCACACGCAGATCACCCACCTGCCAATCAGCCACAACTCACACACAGATCACACACCAGCCAATCAGACAGAACTCACATACTGATCACCCACCCGCCAATTAGACACAACTCACACACAGATCACCCAATCGCCAGTCAGTCACATCTCACACGCAGATCACCCACCCGCCAGTCAGCTACATCTCAGACACAGATTACCCAGAAGCCAATCAGACATAACTCACACACAGATCACACAACCGCCAATCAGCCCCAGCTCACACACAGATCACACACCTGGCAATCAGACACACTCACACACAGATCACCCTCCCGCCAATCAGACACAATGCACACACAGATCACCCACCGCCAATGAGACACAACTCACACACAGATCAACCATCCGCCAATCAGACACAACTCACACACAGATCACCCACCCGCCAGTCAGCCACAATTCACACACAGATCACCCACCCGCCTATCAGACACAACTCACACAGATCACCCACCCGCCAGTCAGCCACAACTCACACACAGATCACCCACCCTCCAATCAGAGACATCTCACACACAGATCACACACCCGCCAATGAGAAACATCTCACACTCAGATCACCCACCCGCCAATCAGACACAACTCACACACAGATCACCCACCCGCCAGTCAGACACAACTCACACACAGATCACCCACCCGCCAGTCCGCCACAACTCACACAGAGATCACCCACCCGCCAATCAGACACAACTCACACAAAGATCACCCACCCGCCAATGAGACACAACTCACACAAAGATCACCACCCGACAGTCAGACGCAACTCACACTCAGATCACCCACCCGCCAATCAGACACATGTCACACACAGATCACCCACCCACCAATCAGACACAACTCACACACAGATCCCCCACCCGCCAATCAGACACAACTCACACTCAGATGACCCACCCGCCAGTCAGACACAACTCACACATAGATCACCCACCCGCCAATCAGACACAATTCACACACAGATCACCCAATCGCCACGCAGCCACATCTCACACGCAGATCACCCACCCGCCAGTCAGCCACATCTCAGACACAGATTACCAGAAGCCAATCAGACATAACTCACACACAGATCATGCAACCGCCAATCAGCCACAGCTCACACACAGATCACACACCTGCCAATCAGAACACACTCACACACAGATCACCCTCCCGCCAATCAGACACAATGCACACACAGATCACCCACTCGCCAATGAGGCACAACTCGCACACAGATCAACCATCCGCCAATCAGAAACAACTCACACACAGATCACCCACCCGCCAATCAGACACAACACACACAGCTCACGCACACGCCAATCAGCCACAGCTCACACACTGTTCACCCACCCGCCAATCAGCCGCAGCTCACACACAGATCACCCACCCGTCTATCAGACAAAACTCACACACAGATCAACCCACCCGCCAGTCAGCCACAACGAACACACAGATCACCCACCTGCCTATCAGACACAACTCACACAGATCACCTATCCGCCAGTCAGCCACAATTCCCATACAGATCACCCACCCTCCAATCAGAGACATCTCACACACAGATCAGCCACCCGCAAATGAGAAACATCACACACTCAGATCACCCAACCGTCAATCAGACACAACTCACACACAGATCACACACCCGCCAGTGAGACACAACTCACACACAGATCACCCACCCGCCAATCAGACACAACTCACACAAAGATCGCTCACCCGATAAATGAGACACAACTCTCACACAGATCACCCACCGCCAATCAGACACAACTCACACACAGATCACCCACCTGCCAAACAGCCACAACTCACACACAGATCACCCACCCGCCAGTCAGACACAACTCACACACAGATCAACCATCCGCCAATCAGACACAACTCACACACAGATCACCCACCCGCCAATCAGACACAACTCACACAGATCACGCACCCGCCAATCAGCCACAGCTCACACATTTTCACCCACCCGCCAATCAGCCGCAGCTCACACACAGATCACCCACCCGCTAATCACACACAACTCACACGCAGATCACCCACCAGCCAATCAGACACAACTCACTCACAGATCACCCACCCGCCAGTCAGCCACAACTCCACACCAGATCACACACCAGCCAATCAGACACAACTCAGACATAGATCACCCACCTGCAAATCAGACAGAACTCACATACTGATCACACACCCGCCAATCAGACACAACTCACACACAGATCACCCAATCGCCAGTCAGTCACATCTCACACGCAGATCACCCACCCGCCAGTCAGCCACATCTCAGACACAGATTACCCAGAAGCCAATCAGACATAACTCACACACAGATCACACAACCGCCAATCAGCCACAGCTCACACACAGATCACACACCTGCCAATCAGACACACTCACACACAGATCACCCTCCCGCCAATCAGACACAATGCACACACAGATCACCCACCGCCAATGAGACACAACTCACACACAGATCAACCATCCGCCAATCAGACACAACTCACACACAGATCACCCACCCGCCAGTCAGCCACAATTCACACACAGATCACCCACCCGCCTATCAGACACAACTCACACAGATCACCCACCCGCCAGTCAGCCACAACTCACACACAGATCACCCACCCTCCAATCAGAGACATCTCACACACAGATCACACACCCGCCAATGAGAAACATCTCACACTCAGATCACCCACCCGCCAATCAGACACAACTCACACACAGATCACCAACCGCCAGTCAGACACAACTCACACACAGATCACCCACCCGCCCAGTCCGCCACAACTCACACAGAGATCACCCACCCGCCAATCAGACACAACTCACACAAAGATCACCCACCCGCCAATCAGACACAACTCTCACACAGATCATCCACCCGCCAATCAGACACAACTCACACAAAGATCACCACCCGACAGTCAGACGCAACTCACATTCAGATCACCCACCCGCCAATCAGACACATGTCACACACAGATCACCCACCACCAATCAGACACAACTCACACAAAGATCCCCCTCCCGCCAATCAGACACAACTCACACTCAGATGACCCACCCGCCAGTCAGACACAACTCACACACAGATCACCCACCCGCCAATCAGACACAACTCACACACAGATCACCCACCAGCCAATCAGACACAACTCACACACAGATCACCCAGCCGTCAATCAGACACAACTCACACACAGATCACCCACCCGCCAATCAGACAGAAATCACAAACAGATTACCCACCCACCAATCAGCCACAACTCACACACAGATCACGCACCCGCCAGTCAGCCACAACTCAAACACAGATCACCCACCCGCCAATCAGACACATGTCACACACAGATCACCCACCCACCAATCAGACACAACTCACACACAGATCCCCTCCCGCCAATCAGACACAACTCACACTCAGATGACCCACCCGCCAGTCAGACACAACTCACACACAGATCACCCACCCGCCAATCAGACACAACTCACACACAGATCACCCACCAGCCAATCAGACACAACTCACACACAGATCACCCAGCGCGTCAATCAGACACAACTCACACACAGATCACCCACCCGCCAATCAGACAGAAATCACAAACAGATTACCCACCCACCAATCAGCCACAACTCACACACAGATCACGCACCGCCAGTCAGCCACAACTCAAACACAGATCACCCACCCGCCAATCAGACACAACTTCCACACAGTTCACCCACCCGCCAGTCACCCACAACTCACACACAGATCACCCACCCGCCCATCAGACACAACTCATACAGAGATTACCCACCCGCCAGTCAGGCCACAACACACACACAGATCACCCACCCGCCAATCAGACACAACTCACACACAGATCACCCACGCGCCAATCAGACACAACTCACATACTGATCACCCACCCGCCAGTCAGCCACAACTCACACACAGATCACACACCCGCCAATCAGACACAACTCAGACACGGAACACCCACCCGCCAATCAGACACAACTCACAAACATATCACCCACCCGCCAGTCAGCCACAACTCACACACGTATCACCCACCCGCCAATCAGACACAACTCACACACATATCACCCACCCGCCAATCAGACACAACTCAGACACGGATCACCCATCCGCCAATCAGTCACAACTCACACATAGATCACCCACCCGCCAATCAGACAGAATTCACACACAGATCACCCAATCGCCACGCAGCCACATCTCACACGCAGATCACCCACCCGCCAGTCAGCCACATCTCAGACACAGATTACCCAGAAGCCAATCAGACATAACTCACACACAGATCATGCAACCGCCAATCAGCCACAGCTCACACACAGATCACACACCTGCCAATCAGACACACTCACACACAGATCACCCTCCCGCCAATCAGACACAATGCACACACAGATCACCCACGCGCCAATGAGGCACAACTCGCACACAGATCACCCACCCGCCAATCAGACACAACACACACAGCTCACGCACCCGCCAATCAGCCACAGCTCACACACTGTTCACCCACCCGCCAATCAGCCGCAGCTCACACACAGATCACCCACCCGTCAATCAGACAAAACTCACACACAGATCACCCACCCGCCAGTCAGCCACAACGAACACACAGATCACCCACCTGCCTATCAGACACAACTAACACAGATCACCTATCCACCAGTCAGCCACAATTCCCACACAGATCACCCACCCTCCAATCAGAGACATCTCACACACAGATCAGCCACCCGCCAATGAGAAACATCACACACACAGATCACCCAACCGTCAATCAGACACAACTCATACACAGATCACACACCCGCCAGTGAGACACAACTCACACACAGATCACCCACCCGCCAATCAGACACAACTCACACAAAGATCGCTCACCCGATAAATGAGACACAACTCTCACACAGATCACCCACCCGCCAATCAGACACAACTCACACACAGATCACCCACCTGCCAAACAGCCACAACTCACACACAGATCACCCACCCGCCAATCAGACACAAATCACACACAGATCACCCATCCGCCAATCAGACACGGCTCACACTCAGATCACCCACTCGCCAGTCCGGCACAACTCACACACAGATTACCCACCCGCCAATCAGACACAACTCACACACTGATCTCCCACCCGCCAATCAGACACAACTCACACGCAGATCACACACCCGTCAATTAGACACAACTCACATACAAATCCCCCACCCGCCAATCAGACACAACTCACACACAGATCTCCCACCCGCCAATCTGACACAACTCACACACAGATCACCCACCCGCCAGTCAGACACCACTCACAGACTGATTACCTAACCGCCAATCAGACTCAACTCACACACAGATCACCCACCCGCCAATCAGACACAACTCCCGCACAGTTCACCCAACCGCCAGTCAGCCACAACTCACACACAGATCACGCACCCGCCAGTCAGCCACAACTCACACACAGATCACCCAGCCGCCCATCAGACACAACTCACACACAGGTTACCCACCCGCCAGTCAGGCACAACACACACACAGATCACCCACCCGCCAATCAGACACAACTCACACACAGATCACCCACCCGCCAATCAGACACAACTCGCATACTGATCACCCACCTGCCAGTCAGCCACAAGTCAGACACAGATCACACACCAGCCAATCAGACACAACTCAGACGCAGATCACCCAATTGCCAATCAGACAGAACTCACATACTGATCACCCACCCGCCAGTCAGCCACAACTCACACACAGATCACACACCCGCCAATCAGACACAGCACACACACAGATCACCTTCCGCCAATCAGACACAACTCACACACAGATCACACACCCGCCAATCAGACACAACTCGCATACTGATCACCTACCGCCAATCAGCCACAATTCACACACAGATCACACACCCGCCAATCAGACACAACTCTCGCACAGTTCACCCACCCGCAAGTCAGCCACAACTCACACACAGATCACCCACCCGCCCATCAGACACAACTCACACACAGATTACCCACCCGCCAGTCAGGCACAACTCACACTCAGATCACCCACCCGCCAATCAGACACAACTCAGACACAGATCACCCACCCGCCAATCAGACACAACTCACAGTCAGATCACCCACCCGCCAGTCAGACACAACTCACACACAGATCACCCACCCGCCCATCAGACACAACTCACACACAGATTACCCACCCGCCAGTCAGGCACAACTCACACTCAGATCACCCACCCGCCAATCAGACACAACTCAGACACAGATCACCCACCCGCCAATCAGACACAACTCACAGTCAGATCACCCACCCGCCAGTCAGACACAACTCACACACAGATCACCCACCCACCAATCAGACACAACTCACACACAGATCTCTCACCCGCCAATCAGCCACAACTCACACACAGATCACGCACCCGCCAGTCAGCCACAACTCATACACAGATCACCCACCCGTCAATCAGACACAACTCCCGCACAGTTCACCCACCCGCCTGTCAGCCACAACTCACACACAGATTACACACCAGCCAATCAGACACAACTCAGACACAGATCACCCACCCGCCAGTCAGCCACATCTCAGACACAGATTACCCAGAAGCCAATCAGACATAACTCATACACAGATCACACAACCGCCAATCAGCCACAGCTCACACACAGATCACACACCTGCCAATCAGACACAATGCACACACTGATCACCCACCCGCCAATGAGACACAACTCACACACAGATCAACCATCCGCCAGTCAGCCACAATTCACACACAGATCACCCACCCGCCTATCAGACACAACTCACACAGATCACCCACCCGCCAGTCAGCCACAACTCACACACAGATCTCCCACCCTCCAATCAGGGACATCTCACACACAGATCACACACCCGCCAATGAGAAACATCTCACACACAGATCACCCACCCGCTAATCAGACACAACTCACACACAGATCACCCACCCGCCAGTCAGATACAACTCACACACAGATCACCCACCCTCCAATCAGAGACATCTCACACACAGATCACACACCCGCCAATGAGAAACATCTCACACACAGATCACCCACCCGCTAATCAGACACAACTCACACACAGATCACCCACCCGCCAGTCAGACACAACTCACACACAGATCACCCACCCGCCAGTCCGCCACAACTCACACAGAGATCACCCACCCGCCAATCAGACACAACTCACTCAAAGATCACCCACCCGCCAATGAGACACAACTCACACACTGATCACCCACCCGCCAATCAGACACAACCTACATACTGACCACCCACCTGCCAGTCACCCACAACTCACACACAGATCACACACCCGCCAATCAGACACAACTCAGACACGGAACACCCACCCGCCAATTAGACACTACTCACACACATATCACCCACCCGCCAGTCAGCCACAACTCACACATGTATCACCCACCCGCCAATCAGACACAACTCTCGCACAGTTCACCCACCCGCCAGTAAGCCACAACTCACACACAGATCACCCACCCGCACAGCAGACACAACTCACACACAGATTATCCGCCCGCCACTCAGTCACAACTCACACACAGATCACCCACCAGTCAATTAGACAGAACTCACATACTAATCACCCACCCGCCAGTCAGCCACAACTCACACACAGATCACAGACCCGCCAATGAGACACAACACACACACGGATCACCCATCCGCCAATCAGCCACAACTCACACCTAGATCACCCACCCGCCAATCAGGCACAACTCACACGCAGATCACACACCCGCCTGTCAGCCACATCTCAGACACAGATTACCCAGAAGCCAATCAGACATAACTCACACACAGATCACACACTTGCCAATCAGACACACTCACACAGAGAGCACCCTCACGCCAATCAGACACAATGCACACACAGATCACCCACTCGCCAGTGAGACACAACTCACACACAGATCAACCATCTACTAATCAGACACAACTCACACACAGATCACCCACCCGCCAATCAGACACAACACACACAGATCACGGTTCCGCCAATCAGCCACAGCTCACACACAGATCACACACCTGCCTATCAGACACAACTCACACAAAGATCACACACCTGCCTATCAGACACAACTCACACACAGATCATCCACCCGCCAGTCAGCCACAACTCACACACAGATCACCCACCCGTCAATCGGACACAACTCACACAGATCACCCACCCGCCAGTCAGCCACAACTCACACACAGATCACCCTCCCTCCAATCAGAGACATCTCACACACAGATCACCCACCCGCCAATGAGACACAACTCACACACAGATCAACCATCCGCCAATCAGACACAACTCACACACAGATCACCCACCCGCCAATCAGACACAACTCACACAGATCACGCACCCGCCAACCAGCCACAGCTCACACATTTTTCACCCACCCGCCAATCAGCCGCAGCTCACACACAGATCACCCACCCGCTAATCACACACAACTCACACGCAGATCACCCACCTGCCAATCAGACACAACTCACTCACAGATCACCCACCCGCCAGTCAGCCACAACTCACACACAGATCACACACCAGCCAATCAGACACAACTCAGACACAGATCACCCACCTGCCAATCAGACAGAACTCACATACTGATCACCCACCCGCCAATCAGACACAACTCACACTCAGATCATCCACCCGCCAATCAGACACAACTCACACGCAGATCACCCACCCGCCAGTCAGCCACATCTCAGACACAGATTACCCAGAAGCCAATCAGACATAACTCACACACAGATCACACAACCGCCAATCAGCCACAGCTCACACACAGATCACACACCTGCCAATCAGACACACTCACACACTGATCACCCTCCCGCCAATCAGACACAATGCACACACAGATCACCCACCGCCAATGAGACACAACTCACACACAGATCAACCATCCGCCAATCAGACACAACTCACACACAGATCACCCACCCGCCAGTCAGCCACAATTCACACACAGATCACCCACCCGCCTATCAGACACAACTCACACAGATCACCCACCCGCCACTCAGCCACAACTCACACACAGATCACCCACCCTCCAATCAGAGACATCTCACACACAGATCACACACCCGCCAATGAGAAACATCTCACACTCAGATCATCCACCCGCCAATCAGACACAACTCACACACAGATCACCCACCCGCCAGTCAGCCACAACTCACACACAGATCACCCACCCTCCAATCAGAGACATCTCACACACAGATCACACACCCGCCAATGAGAAACATCTCACACTCAGATCATCCACCCGCCAATCAGACACAACTCAGACATGGAACACCCACCCGCCAATCAGACACAACTCTCGCACAGTTCACCCACCCGCCAGTAAGCCACAACTCACACACAGATCACCCACCCGCCAATCAGAAACAACTCACACACAGATCACCCACCAGTCAATCAGACAGAACTGACATACTAATCACCCACCCGCCAGTCAGCCACAACTCACACACAGATCACACACCCGCCAATCAGACACAACACACACACGGATCACCCATCCGCCAATCAGCCACAACTAACACATATATCACCCACCGCCAATCAGGCACAACTCACACGCAGATCACCCACCCGCCCGTCAGCCACATCTCAGACACAGATTACCCAGAAGCCAATCAGACATAACTCACACACAGATCACACACCTGCCAATCATACACACTCACACACAGATCACCCTCCCGCCAATCAGACACAATGCACACACAGATCACCCACTCGCCAGTGAGACACAACTCACACACAGATCAACCATGTGCTAATCAGACACAACTCACACACAGATCACCCACCCGCCAATCAGACACAACACACACAGATCACGGATCCGCCAATCAGCCACAGCTCACACACAGATCACACACCTGCCTATCAGACACAACTCACACACAGATCACACACCTGCCAATCAGACACAACTCACACACAGATCACCCACCCGCCAGTCAGCCACAACTCACACACAGATCACCCACCCGTCAATCGGACACAACTCACACAGATCACCCACCCGCCAGTCAGCCACAACTCACACACAGATCACCCTTACTCCAATCAGAGACATCTCACACACAGATCACCCACCCGCCAATCAGACACAACGCACACACAGATCACCCACTCGCCAGTGAGACACAACCCACACACAGATCAACCATCCGCCAATCAGACACAACTCACACACAGATCACCCACCCGCCAATCAGACACAACTCACACAGATCACGCACCCGCCAATCTGCCACAGCTCACACATTGTTCACCCACCCGCCAATCAGCCGCAGCTCACACACAGATCACCCACCCGCTAATCACACACAACTCACACGCAGATCATCCACCCGCCAATCAGACACAACTCACTCACAGATCACCCACCCGCCAGTCTGCCACAACTTACACACAGATCACCCACCCGCCAATGAGAAACATCTCACACTCAGATCACCCACCCGCCAATCAGACACAACTCGCATACTGATCACCCACCCACCAGTCAGCCACAACTCACACATAGATCACACCCCAGCCAATCAGACACAACTCAGACACAGATCACCCACCTGCCAATCAGACGGAACTCACATACTGATCACCCACCCGCCAATCAGACACAACTCGCATACTGATCACCCACCTGCCAGTCAGCCACAACTCAGACACAGATCACACACCAGCCAATCAGACACAACTCAGACGCAGATCACCCAATTGCCAATCAGACAGAACTCACATACTGATCACCCACCCGCCAGTCAGCCACAACTCACACACAGATCACACACCCGCCAATCAGACACAGCACACACACAGATCACCTTCCGCCAATCAGACACAACTCACACACAGATCACACACCCGCCAATCAGACACAACTCGCATACTGATCACCTACCGCCAATCAGCCACAATTCACACACAGATCACACACCCGCCAATCAGACACAACTCTCGCACAGTTCACCCACCCGCAAGTCAGCCACAACTCACACACAGATCACCCACCCGCCCATCAGACACAACTCACACACAGATTACCCACCCGCCAGTCAGGCACAACTCACACTCAGATCACCCACCCGCCAATCAGACACAACTCAGACACAGATCACCCACCCGCCAATCAGACACAACTCACAGTCAGATCACCCACCCGCCAGTCAGACACAACTCACACACAGATCACCCACCCACCAATCAGACACAACTCACACACAGATCTCTCACCCGCCAATCAGCCACAACTCACACACAGATCACGCACCCGCCAGTCAGCCACAACTCATACACAGATCACCCACCCGTCAATCAGACACAACTCCCGCACAGTTCACCCACCCGCCAGTCAGCCACAACTCACACACAGATTACACACCAGCCAATCAGACACAACTCAGACACAGATCACCCACCTGCCAATCAGACAGAACTCACATACTGATCACCCACCCGCCAATCAGACACAACTCACACACAGATCACCCACCCGCCAGTCAGCCACATCTCAGACACAGATTACCCAGAAGCCAATCAGACATAACTCATACACAGATCACACAACCGCCAATCAGCCACAGCTCACACACAGATCACACACCTGCCAATCAGACACAATGCACACACTGATCACCCACCCGCCAATGAGACACAACTCACACACAGATCAACCATCCGCCAGTCAGCCACAATTCACACACAGATCACCCACCCGCCTATCAGACACAACTCACACAGATCACCCACCCGCCAGTCAGCCACAACTCACACACAGATCTCCCACCCTCCAATCAGAGACATCTCACACACAGATCACACACCCGCCAATGAGAAACATCTCACACACAGATCACCCACCCGCTAATCAGACACAACTCACACACAGATCAACCATCCGCCAGTCAGCCACAATTCACACACAGATCACCCACCCGCCTATCAGACACAACTCACACAGATCACCCACCCGCCAGTCAGCCACAACTCACACACAGATCTCCCACCCTCCAATCAGGGACATCTCACACACAGATCACACACCCGCCAATGAGAAACATCTCACACACAGATCACCCACCCGCTAATCAGACACAACTCACACACAGATCACCCACCCGCCAGTCAGATACAACTCACACACAGATCACCCACCCTCCAATCAGAGACATCTCACACACAGATCACACACCCGCCAATGAGAAACATCTCACACACAGATCACCCACCCGCTAATCAGACACAACTCACACACAGATCACCCACCCGCCAGTCAGACACAACTCACACACAGATCACCCACCCGCCAGTCCGCCACAACTCACACAGAGATCACCCACCCGCCAATCAGACACAACTCACACAAAGATCACCCACCCGCCAATGAGACACAACTCACACACTGATCACCCACCCGCCAATCAGACACAACCTACATACTGACCACCCACCTGCCAGTCACCCACAACTCACACACAGATCACACACCCGCCAATCAGACACAACTCAGACACGGAACACCCACCCGCCAATTAGACACTACTCACACACATATCACCCACCCGCCAGTCAGCCACAACTCACACATGTATCACCCACCCGCCAATCAGACACAACTCTCGCACAGTTCACCCACCCGCCAGTAAGCCACAACTCACACACAGATCACCCACCCGCACAGCAGACACAACTCACACACAGATTACCCGCCCGCCACTCAGTCACAACTCACACACAGATCACCCACCAGTCAATTAGACAGAACTCACATACTAATCACCCACCCGCCAGTCAGCCACAACTCACACACAGATCACAGACCCGCCAATGAGACACAACACACACACGGATCACCCATCCGCCAATCAGCCACAACTCACACCTAGATCACCCACCCGCCAATCAGGCACAACTCACACGCAGATCACACACCCGCCTGTCAGCCACATCTCAGACACAGATTACCCAGAAGCCAATCAGACATAACTCACACACAGATCACACACTTGCCAATCAGACACACTCACACAGAGAGCACCCTCACGCCAATCAGACACAATGCACACACAGATCACCCACTCGCCAGTGAGACACAACTCACACACAGATCAACCATCTACTAATCAGACACAACTCACACACAGATCACCCACCCGCCAATCAGACACAACACACACAGATCACGGTTCCGCCAATCAGCCACAGCTCACACACAGATCACACACCTGCCTATCAGACACAACTCACACAAAGATCACACACCTGCCTATCAGACACAACTCACACACAGATCATCCACCCGCCAGTCAGCCACAACTCACACACAGATCACCCACCCGTCAATCGGACACAACTCACACAGATCACCCACCCGCCAGTCAGCCACAACTCACACACAGATCACCCTCCCTCCAATCAGAGACATCTCACACACAGATCACCCACCCGCCAATGAGACACAACTCACACACAGATCAACCATCCGCCAATCAGACACAACTCACACACAGATCACCCACCCGCCAATCAGACACAACTCACACAGATCACGCACCCGCCAATCAGCCACAGCTCACACATTTTTCACCCACCCGCCAATCAGCCGCAGCTCACACACAGATCACCCACCCGCTAATCACACACAACTCACACGCAGATCACCCACCTGCCAATCAGACACAACTCACTCACAGATCACCCACCCGCCAGTCAGCCACAACTCACACACAGATCACACACCAGCCAATCAGACACAACTCAGACACAGATCACCCACCTGCCAATCAGACAGAACTCACATACTGATCACCCACCCGCCAATCAGACACAACTCACACTCAGATCATCCACCCGCCAATCAGACACAACTCACACGCAGATCACCCACCCGCCAGTCAGCCACATCTCAGACACAGATTACCCAGAAGCCAATCAGACATAACTCACACACAGATCACACAACCGCCAATCAGCCACTGCTCACACACAGATCACACACCTGCCAATCAGACACACTCACACACTGATCACCCTCCCGCCAATCAGACACAATGCACACACAGATCACCCACCGCCAATGAGACACAACTCACACACAGATCAACCATCCGCCAATCAGACACAACTCACACACAGATCACCCTCCCGCCAGTCAGCCACAATTCACACACAGATCACCCACCCGCCTATCAGACACAACTCACACAGATCACCCACCCGCCACTCAGCCACAACTCACACACAGATCACCCACCCTCCAATCAGAGACATCTCACACACAGATCACACACCCGCCAATGAGAAACATCTCACACTCAGATCATCCACCCGCCAATCAGACACAACTCACACACAGATCACCCACCCGCCAGTCAGCCACAACTCACACACAGATCACCCACCCTCCAATCAGAGACATCTCACACACAGATCACACACCCGCCAATGAGAAACATCTCACACTCAGATCATCCACCCGCCAATCAGACACAACTCAGACATGGAACACCCACCCGCCAATCAGACACAACTCTCGCACAGTTCACCCACCCGCCAGTAAGCCACAACTCACACACAGATCACCCACCCGCCAATCAGAAACAACTCACACACAGATCACCCACCAGTCAATCAGACAGAACTGACATACTAATCACCCACCCGCCAGTCAGCCACAACTCACACACAGATCACACACCCGCCAATCAGACACAACACACACACGGATCACCCATCCGCCAATCAGCCACAACTAACACATATATCACCCACCGCCAATCAGGCACAACTCACACGCAGATCACCCACCCGCCCGTCAGCCACATCTCAGACACAGATTACCCAGAAGCCAATCAGACATAACTCACACACAGATCACACACCTGCCAATCATACACACTCACACACAGATCACCCTCCCGCCAATCAGACACAATGCACACACAGATCACCCACTCGCCAGTGAGACACAACTCACACACAGATCAACCATGTGCTAATCAGACACAACTCACACACAGATCACCCACCCGCCAATCAGACACAACACACACAGATCACTGATCCGCCAATCAGCCACAGCTCACACACAGATCACACACCTGCCTATCAGACACAACTCACACACAGATCACACACCTGCCAATCAGACACAACTCACACACAGATCACCCACCCGCCAGTCAGCCACAACTCACACACAGATCACCCACCCTTCAATCGGACACAACTCACACAGATCACCCACCCGCCAGTCAGCCACAACTCACACACAGATCACCCTTACTCCAATCAGAGACATCTCACACACAGATCACCCACCCGCCAATCAGACACAACGCACACACAGATCACCCACTCGCCAGTGAGACACAACCCACACACAGATCAACCATCCGCCAATCAGACACAACTCACACACAGATCACCCACCCGCCAATCAGACACAACTCACACAGATCACGCACCCGCCAATCTGCCACAGCTCACACATTGTTCACCCACCCGCCAATCAGCCGCAGCTCACACACAGATCACCCACCCGCTAATCACACACAACTCACACGCAGATCATCCACCCGCCAATCAGACACAACTCACTCACAGATCACCCACCCGCCAGTCTGCCACAACTTACACACAGATCACCCACCCGCCAATGAGAAACATCTCACACTCAGATCACCCACCCGCCAATCAGACACAACTCGCATACTGATCACCCACCCACCAGTCAGCCACAACTCACACATAGATCACACCCCAGCCAATCAGACACAACTCAGACACAGATCACCCACCTGCCAATCAGACGGAACTCACATACTGATCACCCACCCGCCAATCAGACACAACTCGCATACTGATCACCCACCTGCCAGTCAGCCACAACTCAGACACAGATCACACACCAGCCAATCAGACACAACTCAGACGCAGATCACCCAATTGCCAATCAGACAGAACTCACATACTGATCACCCACCCGCCAGTCAGCCACAACTCACACACAGATCACACACCCGCCAATCAGACACAGCACACACACAGATCACCTTCCGCCAATCAGACACAACTCACACACAGATCACACACCCGCCAATCAGACACAACTCGCATACTGATCACCTACCGCCAATCAGCCACAATTCACACACAGATCACACACCCGCCAATCAGACACAACTCTCGCACAGTTCACCCACCCGCAAGTCAGCCACAACTCACACACAGATCACCCACCCGCCCATCAGACACAACTCACACACAGATTACCCACCCGCCAGTCAGGCACAACTCACACTCAGATCACCCACCCGCCAATCAGACACAACTCAGACACAGATCACCCACCCGCCAATCAGACACAACTCACAGTCAGATCACCCACCCGCCAGTCAGACACAACTCACACACAGATCACCCACCCACCAATCAGACACAACTCACACACAGATCTCTCACCCACAATCAGCCACAACTCACACACAGATCACGCACCCGCCAGTCAGCCACAACTCATACACAGATCACCCACCCGTCAATCAGACACAACTCCCGCACAGTTCACCCACCCGCCAGTCAGCCACAACTCACACACAGATTACACACCAGCCAATCAGACACAACTCAGACACAGATCACCCACCTGCCAATCAGACAGAACTCACATACTGATCACCCACCCGCCAATCAGACACAACTCACACACAGATCACCCACCCGCCAGTCAGCCACATCTCAGACACAGATTACCCAGAAGCCAATCAGACATAACTCATACACAGATCACACAACCGCCAATCAGCCACAGCTCACACACAGATCACACACCTGCCAATCAGACACAATGCACACACTGATCACCCACCCGCCAATGAGACACAACTCACACACAGATCAACCATCCGCCAGTCAGCCACAATTCACACACAGATCACCCACCCGCCTATCAGACACAACTCACACAGATCACCCACCCGCCAGTCAGCCACAACTCACACACAGATCTCCCACCCTCCAATCAGAGACATCTCACACACAGATCACACACCCGCCAATGAGAAACATCTCACACACAGATCACCCACCCGCCAATCAGCCGCAGCTCACACACAGATCACCCACCCGCTAATCACACACAACTCACACGCAGATCACCCACCCGCCAATCAGACACAACTCACTCATAGATCACCAACCCGCCAGTCAGACACAACTCACACACAGATCACCCACCCGCCAGTCCGCCACAACTCACACAGAGATCACCCACCCGCCAATCAGACACAACTCACACAAAGATCACCCACCGGCCAATGAGACACAACTCACACACTGATCACCCACCCGCCAATCAGACACAACCTACATACTGACCACCCACCTGCCAGTCACCCACAACTCACACACAGATCACACACCCGCCAATCAGACACAACTCAGACATGGAACACCCACCCGCCAATCAGACACAACTCTCGCACAGTTCACCCACCCACCAGTAAGCCACAACTCACACACAGATTACCCGCCCGCCAGTCAGTCACAACTCACACACAGATCACCCACCCGCCAATCAGAAACAACTCACACACAGATCACCCACCAGTCAATCAGACAGAACTGACATACTAATCACCCACCCGCCAGTCAGCCACAACTCACACACAGATCACACACCCGCCAATCAGACACAACACACACACGGATCACCCATCCGCCAATCAGCCACAACTAACACATATATCACCCACCCGCCAATCAGGCACAACTCACACGCAGATCACCCACCCGCCCGTCAGCCACATCTCAGACACAGATTACCCAGAAGCCAATCAGACATAACTCACACACAGATCACACACCTGCCAATCATACACACTCACACACAGATCACCCTCCCGCCAATCAGACACAATGAACACACAGATCACCCACTCGCCAGTGAGACACAACTCACACACAGATCAACCATGTGCTAATCAGACACAACTCACACACAGATCACCCACCCGCCAATCAGACACAACACACACAGATCACGGATCCGCCAATCAGCCACAGCTCACACATAGATCACACACCTGCCTATCAGACACAACTCACACACAGATCACACACCTGCCAATCAGACACAACTCACACACAGATCACCCACCCGCCAGTCAGCCACAACTCACACACAGATCACCCACCCGTCAATCGGACACAACTCACACAGATCACCCACCCGCCAATCAGACACAACGCACACACAGATCACCCACTCGGCAGTGAGACACAACTCACACACAGATCAACCATCCGCCAATCAGACACAACTCACACACAGATCACCCACCCGCCAATCAGACACAACTCACACAGATCACGCACCCGCCAATCTACCACAGCTCACACATTGTTCACCCACCCGCCAATCAGCCGCAGCTCACACACAGATCACCCACCCGCTAATCACACACAACTCACACGCAGATCACCCACCCGCCAATCAGACACAACTCACTCACAGATCACCAACCCGCCAGTCTGCCACAACTTACACACAGATCACCCATTCGCCAATGAGAAACATCTCACACTCAGATCACCCACCCGCCAATCAGACACAACTCGCATACTGATCACCCACCCACCAGTCAGCCACAACTCACACACAGATCACACCCCAGCCAATCAGACACAACTCAGACACAGATCACCCACCTGCCAATCAGACGGAACTCACATACTGATCACCCACCCGCCAATCAGACACAACTCACACACAGATCACCCAATCGCCAGTCAGTCACATCTCACACGCAGATCACCCACCCGCCAGTCAGCCACATCTCAGACACAGATTACCCAGAAGCCAATCAGACATAACTCACACACAGATCACACAACCGCCAATCAGCCACAGCTCACACACAGATCACACACCTGCCAATCAGACACACTCACACACAGATCACACTCCCGCCAATCAGACACAATGCACACACAGATCTCACACCCGCCAATGAGACACAACTCACACAGAGATCAACCATCCGCCAATCAGACACAACTCACACACAGAACACCCACCCGCCAGTCAGCCACAACTCACACACAGATCACCCACCCGCCTATCAGACACAACTCACACAGATCACCCACAAGCCAGTCAGCCACAACTCACACACAGATCACCCACCCTCCAATCAGAGACATCTCACACACAGATCACACACCCGCCAATGAGAAACATCTCACACTCAGATCACCCACCCGCCAATCAGACACAACTCACACACAGATCACCCACCCGCCAGTCAGACAGAACTCACACACAGATCACCCACCCGCCAGTCCGCCACAACTCACACAGAGATCACCCACCCGCCAATCAGACATAACTCACACAAAGATCACCCACCCGCCAATGAGACACAACTCACACACTGATCACCCACCCGCCAATCAGACACAACCTACATACTGACCACCCACCTGCCAGTCACCCACAACTCACACACAGATCACACACCCGCCAATCAGACACAACTCAGACATGGAACACCCACCCGCCAATCAGACACAACTCTCGTACAGTTCACCCACCCGCCAGTAAGCCACAACTCACACACAGATTACCCGCCCGCCAGTCAGTCACAACTGACACACAGATCACCCACCCGCCAATCAGACACAACTCACACACAGATCAGCCACCAGTGAATCAGACAGAACTCACATAATAATCACCCACCCGCCAGTCAGCCGCAACTCACACACAGATCACACACCCACCAATCAGACACAACACACACACGGATCACCCATCCGCCAATCAGCCACAACTCACACATAGATCACCCACCCGCCAATCAGGCACAACTCACACGCAGATCACCCACCCGCCCGTCAGCCACATCTCAGACACAGATTACCCAGAAGCCAATCAGACATAACTCACACACAGATCACACACCTGCCAATCAGACACACTCACACACAGATCACCCTTCCGCCAATCAGACACAATGCACACACAGATCACCCACTCGCCAGTGAGACACAACTCACACACAGATCAACCATCTGCTAATCAGACACAACTCAAACACAGATCACCCACCCGCCAATCAGACACAACACACACAGATCACGGACCCGCCAATCAGCCACAGCTCACACACAGATCACACACCTGCCTATCAGACACAACTCACACACAGATCACCCACCCGCCAGTCAGCCACAACTCACACACAGATCACGCACCCGCCAGTCAGCCACAACTCACACGCAGTTCACCCACCCGCCAGTCAGCCACAACTCACACACAGATCACCCACCCGCCAATCAGACACAACTCCCGCACAGTTCGCCCACCCGCCAGTCAGCCACAAGTCACACACAGATCACCGACCCGCCCGTCAGACACAACACACACACAGATTACCCACCCGCCAGTCAGGCACAACTCACACACAGATCACCCACCCGCCCATCAGACACAACTCACACACAGATCACCCACCCGCCAATCAGACACAACTCACATACTGATCACCCACCCGACAGTCAGCCACAACTCACACAGAGATCACACACCCGCCAATCAGACACAACTCAGACACAGAACACCCACACGCCACTCAGACACAACTCACACACATATCACCCACCCGCCAGTCAGCAACAACTCACACACGTATCACCCACCCGCCAATCAGACACAACTCCCGCACAGTTCACCCACCCGCCAGTCAGCCACAACTCACACACAGATCACACACACGCCCATCAGACACTACTCACACACAGATTACCCACCCGCCAGTCAGGCACAACTCACACACAGATCACCCACCCGCCAATCAGACACAACTCACACACAGATCACCCACCCGTCAATCGGACACAACTCACACACAGATCAACCACCCGCCAGTCAGCCACAACTCACACACAGATCACACACCTGCCTATCAGACACAACTCACACACAGATCACCAACCCGTCAGTCAGCCACAACTCACACACAGATCACCCTCCCGTCAATCGGACACAACTCACACAGATCACCCACCCGCCAGTCAGCCACAACTCACACACAGATCACCCACCCTCCAATCAGAGACATCTCACACACAGATCACCCACCCGCCAAAAAGAAACATCTCACACTCAGATCACCCACCCGCCAATCAGACACAACTCACACACAGGTCACCCACCAGCCAGTCAGACACAACTCACACACAGATCACCCACCCGCCAGTCAGCCACAACTCACACACAGATCACACACCTGCCTATCAGACACAACTCACACACAGATCACCCACCCGCCAGTCAGCCACAACTCACACACAGATCACCCACCCGTCAATCGGACACAACTCACACAGATCACCCACCCGCCAGTCAGCCACAACTCACACACAGATCAGCCTCCCTCCAATCAGAGGCATCTCACACACAGATCACCCACCCGCCAAAGAGAAACATCTCACACTCAGATCACCCACCCGCCCATCAGACACAACTCACACACAGATCACCCACCCGCCAGTCAGACACCACTCACTCACAGATCACCCACCCGCCAGTCCGCTACAACTCACACACAGATCACCCACCCTCCAATCAGACACAACTCACACAAAGATCACCCATCCGCCAATGAGACACAACTCACACACAGATCACCCACCCGCCAATCATACACAACTCACACACAGATCACCCACCTGCCAATCAGTCACAACTCACACACAGATCAGGAACAGCCAATCAGACACAACTCACACTCCGATCACCAACCCGCCAATCAGACACATCTCACACACAGATCACCAACCCGCCAATCAGACACAACTCACACAGTGATCACCCACACGCCCATCAGACACAACTCACACACAGATTACCCCCCCGCCAGTCAGGCACATCACACACACAGATCACCCACCCGCCAATCAGCCACAACGCACACACAGATCACCCACCCACCAATCAGACACAACTCACACACAGATCACCCACCTGCCAATCAGACAGAACTCACAAACAGATCACCCACACGCCAGTCAGCCACAACTCACACACAGATCACGCACCCGCCAGTCAGCCACAACTCACACGCAGTTCACCCACCCGCCAGTCAGCCACAACTCACACACAGATCACCCACCCGCCAATCAGACACAACTCCCGCACAGTTCGCCCACCCGCCAGTCAGCCACAAGTCACACACAGATCACCGACCCGCCCGTCAGACACAACACACACACAGATTACCCACCCGCCAGTCAGGCACAACTCACACACAGATCACCCACCCGCCCATCAGACACAACTCACACACAGATCACCCACCCGCCAATCAGACACAACTCACATACTGATCACCCACCCGACAGTCAGCCACAACTCACACAGAGATCACACACCCGCCAATCAGACACAACTCAGACACAGAACACCCACACGCCACTCAGACACAACTCACACACATATCACCCACCCGCCAGTCAGCAACAACTCACACACGTATCACCCACCCGCCAATCAGACACAACTCCCGCACAGTTCACCCACCCGCCAGTCAGCCACAACTCACACACAGATCACACACACGCCCATCAGACACTACTCACACACAGATTACCCACCCGCCAGTCAGGCACAACTCACACACAGATCACCCACCCGCCAATCAGACACAACTCACACACAGATCACCCACCCGTCAATCGGACACAACTCACACACAGATCAACCACCCGCCAGTCAGCCACAACTAACACACAGATCACACACCTGCCTATCAGACACAACTCACACACAGATCACCAACCCGTCAGTCAGCCACAACTCACACACAGATCACCCACCCGTCAATCGGACACAACTCACACAGATCACCCACCCGCCAGTCAGCCACAACTCACACACAGATCACCCACCCTCCAATCAGAGACATCTCACACACAGATCACCCACCCGCCAAAAAGAAACATCTCACACTCAGATCACCCACCCGCCAATCAGACACAACTCACACACAGGTCACCCACCAGCCAGTCAGACACAACTCACACACAGATCACCCACCCGCCAGTCAGCCACAACTCACACACAGATCACACACCTGCCTATCAGACACAACTCACACACAGATCACCCACCCGCCAGTCAGCCACAACTCACACACAGATCACCCACCCGTCAATCGGACACAACTCACACAGATCACCCACCCGCCAGTCAGCCACAACTCACACACAGATCAGCCTCCCTCCAATCAGAGGCATCTCACACACAGATCACCCACCCGCCAAAGAGAAACATCTCACACTCAGATCACCCACCCGCCCATCAGACACAACTCACACACAGATCACCCACCCGCCAGTCAGACACCACTCACTCACAGATCACCCACCCGCCAGTCCGCTACAACTCACACACAGATCACCCACCCTCCAATCAGACACAACTCACACAAAGATCACCCATCCGCCAATGAGACACAACTCACACACAGATCACCCACCCGCCAATCATACACAACTCACACACAGATCACCCACCTGCCAATCAGTCACAACTCACACACAGATCAGGAACAGCCAATCAGACACAACTCACACTCCGATCACCAACCCGCCAATCAGACACATCTCACACACAGATCACCAACCCGCCAATCAGACACAACTCACACAGTGATCACCCACCCGCCCATCAGACACAACTCACACACAGATTACCCCCCCGCCAGTCAGGCACATCACACACACAGATCACCCACCCGCCAATCAGCCACAACGCACACACAGATCACCCACCCACCAATCAGACACAACTCACACACAGATCACCCACCTGCCAATCAGACAGAACTCACAAACAGATCACCCACACGCCAGTCAGCCACAACTCCCGCACAGTTCACCCACCCGCCAGTCAGCCACAACTGACACACAGATCACCCACCCGCCCATCAGACACAACTCACACACAGATTACCCACCCGCCAGTCAGGCATAAGTCACACACAGTTCACCCACCCGCCAATCTGACACAACTCACACACAGATCACCCACCCACCAATCAGACACAACTCACATACTGATCACCCACCCGACAGTCAGCCACAACTCACACAGAGATCACACACCCGCCAATCAGACACAACTCAGACACAGAACACCCACCCGCCAATCAGACACAACTCACACACATATCACCCACCCGCCAGTGAGCCACAACTCACACATGTATCACCCACCCGCCAATCAGACACAACTCCCCCACAGTTCACCCACCCGCCAGTCAGCCACAACTCACACACAGATCACCGACCCGCCCATCAGACACCACTCACACACAGATTACCCACCCGCCAATCAGACACAACTCACACATAGATCACCCACCCGCCAATCAGACACAACTCACACACAGATCACCCAATCGCCAGTCAGCTACATCTCACACGCAGATCACCCACCCGCCAGTCAACCACATCTCAGAAACAGATTACCCAGAAAACAATCAGACACAACTCACACACAGATCACGCAACCGCCAATCAGCCACAGCTCACACACCGATCACACACCTGCCAATCAGACACACTCACACACAGATCACCCTCCCGCCAATTAGACACAACGCACACACAGATCACCCACTCGCCAATGAGACACAACTCACACACAGATCACCCACCCGCCAATCAGACACAATTCACACAGATCACGCACCCGCCAATCAGCCACAGCTCAAACATTGTTCACCCACCCGCCAATCAGCCGCAGCTCACACACAGATCACCCACCCGCTAATCACACACAACTCACACGCAGATCACCCACCCGCCAATCAGTCACAACTCACTCACAGATCACCCACCCGCCAGTCTGCCACAACTTACACACAGATCACCCACCCGCCAATGAGAAACATCTCACACTCAGATCACCCACCCGTCAGTCCGACACAACTCACACACAGATCACACACCCGCCAGTCAGACAGAGCTCAAACACAGATCACCCAGCCGCCAATCACCCACAACTCACAGACAGATCACCCACCCGCCCATCAGACACAACTCACACACAGATCACCCACCCGCCAATCAGCCACAACTCACACACAGATCACCCACCCGCCAATCAGACACAACTCACATACTGATCAGCCACCCGCCAGTCAGCCACAACTCACACACAGATCACGCACCCGCCAATCAGACACAACTCAGACACGGAACAACCACCCGCGAATCAGACACAACTCACACACATATCACCCACCCCCCAGTCAGCCACAACTCACACACGTATCACCCACCCGCCAATCAGACACAACTCACACACAGATTACACACCCGCCAGTCAGGCACAACTCACACACAGATCACCAACCGCCAGTCAGACACAACTCACACTCAGATCACCAACCCGCCAATCAGACACATCTCACACACAGATCACCCAACCACCAATCAGACACAACTCACACACAGATCACCCACCCGCCAATCAGACACAACTCACACTCAGATCACCCACCTGCCAGTCAGACACAACTCACACACATATCACCCACCCCCCAGTCAGCCACAACTCACACACGTATCACCCACCCGCCAATCAGACACAACTCTCGCACAGTTCACCCACCCGCCAGTCAACCACAACTCACACACAGATCACCCACCCGCCCATCAGACACAACTCACACACAGATTACCCACCCGCCAGTCAGGCACAACTCACACACAGATAACCCACCTGCCAATCAGCCACAACTCACACACAGATCACCAACCGCCAGTCAGACACAACTCACAGTCAGATCACCAACCCGCCAATCAGACACATCTCACACACAGATCACCCACCCACCAATCAGACACAACTCACACACAGATCACCCACCCGCCAATCAGACACAACTCACACTCAGATCACCCACCTGCCAGTCAGACACAACTCACACACAGATCACCCACCCGCCAATCAGACACAACTCACACACAGATCACCCACCCGCCAATCAGACACAACTCACATACTGATCACCCACCCGACAGTCAGCCACAACTCACACAGAGATCACACACCCGCCAATCAGACACAGCTCAGACACAGAACACCCACACGCCAATCAGACACAACTCACACACATATCAGCCACCCGCCAGTCAGCCACAACTCACACACAGATCACCCACCCGCCAATCAGACACAACTCCCGCACAGTTCACCCACCCGCCAGTCAGCCACAACAAACACACAGATCACGCACCCGCCCATCAGACACTACTCACACACAGATTACCCACCTGCCAGTCAGGCACAACTCACACACAGATCACCCACCCGCCAATCAGACACAACTGACACACAGATCACCCACCTGCCAATCAGACAGAACTCACATACTGATCACCCATCCGCCAGTCAGACACAACACACACACAGATCACCTACCGCCAATAAGACACAACTCACACACGGATCACCCATCCGCCAATCAGCCACAACTCACGCATAGATCACCCACCCGCCAATCAGACACAACTCACACACAGATCACGCAACCGCCAATCAGCCACAGCTCATACACAGATCACACACCTGCCAATCAGAAACACTCACACACAGATCACCCTCCCGCCAATCAGACACAACGCACACACAGATCACCCACTCGCCAATGAGACACAACTCACACACAGATCACCCATCCGCCAATCAGACACAACTCACACACGGATCACCCACCCGCCAGTCAGCCACAACTCACACACAGATCACACACGCGCCAATCAGCCTCAACTCACACACACATCACCCACCCACCAGTCAGACACAACTCACTCACAGATCACCCACCCATCAATCAGACACAACTCACACACAGATCACCCACCCGCCAGTCAGCCACAACTCACACTCAGATCACCCACCCGCCAATCAGACAAAACTCACACACAGATCAGCCACCCGCTAGTCAGCCACAACTCACACACAAATCACCCACCCGCCAATCAGACACAACTCACACACAGATCACCCACCCGCCAATCAGACACAACTCACATACTGATCACCCACCCGACAGTCAGCCACAACTCACACAGAGATCACACACCCGCCAATCAGACACAACTCAGACACAGAACACGCACACGCCAATCAGACACAACTCACACACATATCACCCACCCGCCAGTCAGCCACAACTCACACACGTATCACCCACCCGCCAATCAGACACAACTCCAGCACAGCTCACCCACCCGCCAGTCAGCCAAAAGTCACACACAGATCACACACCCGCCCATCAGACACTACTCACACACAGATTACCCACCCGCCAGTCAGGCACAACTCACACACAGATCACCCACCCGCCAATCAGACACAACTCACACACAGATCACCCACCTGCCAATCAGACACATCTCACACACAGATCACCCACCCGTCAATCGGACACAACTCACACAGATCACCCACCCGCCAGTCAGCCACAACTCACACACAGATCACCCACCCTCCAATCAGAGACATCTCACACACAGATCACCCACCCGCCAAAAAGAAACATCTCACACTCAGATCACCCACCCGCCAATCAGACACAACTCACACACAGGTCACCCACCAGCCAGTCAGACACAACTCACACACAGATCACCCACCCGCCAGTCAGCCACAACTCACACACAGATCACACACCTGCCTATCAGACACAACTCACACACAGATCACCCACCCGCCAGTCAGCCACAACTCACACACAGATCACCCACCCGTCAATCGGACACAACTCACACAGATCACCCACCCGCCAGTCAGCCACAACTCACACACAGATCAGCCTCCCTCCAATCAGAGGCATCTCACACACAGATCACCCACCCGCCAAAGAGAAACATCTCACACTCAGATCACCCACCCGCCCATCAGACACAACTCACACACAGATCACCCACCCGCCAGTCAGACACCACTCACTCACAGATCACCCACCCGCCAGTCCGCTACAACTCACACACAGATCACCCACCCTCCAATCAGACACAACTCACACAAAGATCACCCATCCGCCAATGAGACACAACTCACACACAGATCACCCACCCGCCAATCATACACAACTCACACACAGATCACCCACCTGCCAATCAGTCACAACTCACACACAGATCAGGAACAGCCAATCAGACACAACTCACACTCCGATCACCAACCCGCCAATCAGACACATCTCACACACAGATCACCAACCCGCCAATCAGACACAACTCACACAGTGATCACCCACCCGCCCATCAGACACAACTCACACACAGATTACCCCCCCGCCAGTCAGGCACATCACACACACAGATCACCCACCCGCCAATCAGCCACAACGCACACACAGATCACCCACCCACCAATCAGACACAACTCACACACAGATCACCCACCTGCCAATCAGACAGAACTCACAAACAGATCACCCACACGCCAGTCAGCCACAACTCCCGCACAGTTCACCCACCCGCCAGTCAGCCACAACTGACTCACAGATCACCCACCCGCCCATCAGACACAACTCACACACAGATTACCCACCCGCCAGTCAGGCATAAGTCACACACAGTTCACCCACCCGCCAATCTGACACAACTCACACACAGATCACCCACCCACCAATCAGACACAACTCACATACTGATCACCCACCCGACAGTCAGCCACAACTCACACAGAGATCACACACCCGCCAATCAGACACAACTCAGACACAGAACACCCACCCGCCAATCAGACACAACTCACACACATATCACCCACCCGCCAGTGAGCCACAACTCACACATGTATCACCCACCCGCCAATCAGACACAACTCCCCCACAGTTCACCCACCCGCCAGTCAGCCACAACTCACACACAGATCACCGACCCGCCCATCAGACACCACTCACACACAGATTACCCACCCGCCAATCAGACACAACTCACACATAGATCACCCACCCGCCAATCAGACACAACTCACACACAGATCACCCAATCGCCAGTCAGCTACATCTCACACGCAGATCACCCACCCGCCAGTCAACCACATCTCAGAAACAGATTACCCAGAAAACAATCAGACACAACTCACACACAGATCACGCAACCGCCAATCAGCCACAGCTCACACACCGATCACACACCTGCCAATCAGACACACTCACACACAGATCACCCTCCCGCCAATTAGACACAACGCACACACAGATCACCCACTCGCCAATGAGACACAACTCACACACAGATCACCCACCCGCCAATCAGACACAACTCACACAGATCACGCACCCGCCAATCAGCCACAGCTCAAACATTGTTCACCCACCCGCCAATCAGCCGCAGCTCACACACAGATCACCCACCCGCTAATCACACACAACTCACACGCAGATCACCCACCCGCCAATCAGTCACAACTCACTCACAGATCACCCACCCGCCAGTCTGCCACAACTTACACACAGATCACCCACCCGCCAATGAGAAACATCTCACACTCAGATCACCCACCCGTCAGTCCGACACAACTCACACACAGATCACACACCCGCCAGTCAGACAGAGCTCAAACACAGATCACCCAGCCGCCAATCACCCACAACTCACAGACAGATCACCCACCCGCCCATCAGACACAACTCACACACAGATCACCCACCCGCCAATCAGCCACAACTCACACACAGATCACCCACCCGCCAATCAGACACAACTCACATACTGATCAGCCACCCGCCAGTCAGCCACAACTCACACACAGATCACGCACCCGCCAATCAGACACAACTCAGACACGGAACAACCACCCGCGAATCAGACACAACTCACACACATATCACCCACCCCCCAGTCAGCCACAACTCACACACGTATCACCCACCCGCCAATCAGACACAACTCACACACAGATTACACACCCGCCAGTCAGGCACAACTCACACACAGATAACCCACCTGCCAATCAGCCACAACTCACACACAGATCACCAACCGCCAGTCAGACACAACTCACACTCAGATCACCAACCCGCCAATCAGACACATCTCACACACAGATCACCCAACCACCAATCAGACACAACTCACACACAGATCACCCACCCGCCAATCAGACACAACTCACACTCAGATCACCCACCTGCCAGTCAGACACAACTCACACACATATCACCCACCCCCCAGTCAGCCACAACTCACACACGTATCACCCACCCGCCAATCAGACACAACTCTCGCACAGTTCACCCACCCGCCAGTCAACCACAACTCACACACAGATCACCCACCCGCCCATCAGACACAACTCACACACAGATTACCCACCCGCCAGTCAGGCACAACTCACACACAGATAACCCACCTGCCAATCAGCCACAACTCACACACAGATCACCAACCGCCAGTCAGACACAACTCACACTCAGATCACCAACCCGCCAATCAGACACATCTCACACACAGATCACCCACCCACCAATCAGACACAACTCACACACAGATCACCCACCCGCCAATCAGACACAACTCACACTCAGATCACCCACCTGCCAGTCAGACACAACTCACACACAGATCACCCACCCGCCAATCAGACACAACTCACACACAGATCACCCACCCGCCAATCAGACACAACTCACATACTGATCACCCACCCGACAGTCAGCCACAACTCACACAGAGATCACACACCCGCCAATCAGACACAGCTCAGACACAGAACACCCACACGCCAATCAGACACAACTCACACACATATCAGCCACCCGCCAGTCAGCCACAACTCACACACAGATCACCCACCCGCCAATCAGACACAACTCCCGCACAGTTCACCCACCCGCCAGTCAGCCACAACAAACACACAGATCACGCACCCGCCCATCAGACACTACTCACACACAGATTACCCACCCGCCAGTCAGGCACAACTCACACACAGATCACCCACCCGCCAATCAGACACAACTGACACACAGATCACCCACCTGCCAATCAGACAGAACTCACATACTGATCACCCATCCGCCAGTCAGACACAACACACACACAGATCACCTACCGCCAATAAGACACAACTCACACACGGATCACCCATCCGCCAATCAGCCACAACTCACGCATAGATCACCCACCCGCCAATCAGACACAACTCACACACAGATCACGCAACCGCCAATCAGCCACAGCTCATACACAGATCACACACCTGCCAATCAGAAACACTCACACACAGATCACCCTCCCGCCAATCAGACACAACGCACACACAGATCACCCACTCGCCAATGAGACACAACTCACACACAGATCACCCATCCGCCAATCAGACACAACTCACACACGGATCACCCACCCGCCAGTCAGCCACAACTCACACACAGATCACACACGCGCCAATCAGCCTCAACTCACACACACATCACCCACCCACCAGTCAGACACAACTCACTCACAGATCACCCACCCATCAATCAGACACAACTCACACACAGATCACCCACCCGCCAGTCAGCCACAACTCACACTCAGATCACACACCCGCCAATCAGACAAAACTCACACACAGATCAGCCACCCGCTAGTCAGCCACAACTCACACACAAATCACCCACCCGCCAATCAGACACAACTCACACACAGATCACCCACCCGCCAATCAGACACAACTCACATACTGATCACCCACCCGACAGTCAGCCACAACTCACACAGAGATCACACACCCGCCAATCAGACACAACTCAGACACAGAACACGCACACGCCAATCAGACACAACTCACACACATATCACCCACCCGCCAGTCAGCCACAACTCACACACGTATCACCCACCCGCCAATCAGACACAACTCCAGCACAGCTCACCCACCCGCCAGTCAGCCAAAAGTCACACACAGATCACACACCCGCCCATCAGACACTACTCACACACAGATTACCCACCCGCCAGTCAGGCACAACTCACACACAGATCACCCACCCGCCAATCAGACACAACTCACACACAGATCACCCACCTGCCAATCAGACACATCTCACACACAGATCACCCACACATCAATCATCACAACTCACACACAGATCACCCACCCATCAGTCGGACACAACTCACACACAGATCACCCACCCGCCAATCAGACACAACTCACACACAGATCACCCACCCGCCAGTCAGACACAACTCACACACAGATCACCCACACGCCAATCAGACACAACTCACACACAGATCACCCACCTGCCAATCAGACACATCTCACACACAGATCACCCACACATCAATCATCACAACTCACACACAGATCACCCACCTGTCAGTCAGACACAACTCACACACAGATCACCCACCCGCCAATCAGACACAACTCACACAGATCACGCACCCGCCAATCAGCCACAGCTCAAACATTGTTCACCCACCCGCCAATCAGCCGCAGCTCACACACAGATCACCCACCCGCTAATCACACACAACTCACACGCAGATCACCCACCCGCCAATCAGTCACAACTCACTCACAGATCACCCACCCGCCAGTTTGCCACAACTTACACACAGATCACCCACCCGCCAATGAGAAACATCTCACACTCAGATCACCCACCCGTCAGTCCGACACAACTCACACACAGATCACACACCCGCCAGTCAGACAGAGCTCAAACACAGATCACCCAGCCGCCAATCACCCACAACTCACAGACAGATCACCCACCCGCCCATCAGACACAACTCACACACAGATCACCCACCCGCCAATCAGCCACAACTCACACACAGATCACCCACCCGCCAATCAGACACAACTCACATACTGATCAGCCACCCGCCAGTCAGCCACAACTCACACACAGATCACGCACCCGCCAATCAGACACAACTCAGACACGGAACAACCACCCGCGAATCAGACACAACTCACACACATATCACCCACCCCCCAGTCAGCCACAACTCACACACGTATCACCCACCCGCCAATCAGACACAACTCACACACAGATTACACACCCGCCAGTCAGGCACAACTCACACACAGATAACCCACCTGCCAATCAGCCACAACTCACACACAGATCACCAACCGCCAGTCAGACACAACTGACACTCAGATCACCAACCCGCCAATCAGACACATCTCACACACAGATCACCCAACCACCAATCAGACACAACTCACACACAGATCACCCACCCGCCAATCAGACACAACTCACACTCAGATCACCCACCTGCCAGTCAGACACAACTCACACACATATCACCCACCCCCCAGTCAGCCACAACTCACACACGTATCACCCACCCGCCAATCAGACACAACTCTCGCACAGTTCACCCACCCGCCAGTCAACCACAACTCACACACAGATCACCCACCCGCCCATCAGACACAACTCACACACAGATTACCCACCCGCCAGTCAGGCACAACTCACACACAGATAACCCACCTGCCAATCAGCCACAACTCACACACAGATCACCAACCGCCAGTCAGACACAACTCACACTCAGATCACCAACCCGCCAATCAGACACATCTCACACACAGATCACCCACCCACCAATCAGACACAACTCACACACAGATCACCCACCCGCCAATCAGACACAACTCACACTCAGATCACCCACCTGCCAGTCAGACACAACTCACACACAGATCACCCACCCGCCAATCAGACACAACTCACACACAGATCACCCACCCGTCAATCACACACAACTCACACACAGATCACCCAATCGCCAAACAGACGTAACTCCCGCACAGTTCACCCACCCGCCAGTCAGCCACAACTCACACTCAGATCACTCACCCGCCCATCAGACACAACTCACACACAGATTACCCACCCGCCAGTCAGGCACTACACACACACAGATCACCCACCCGCCAATCAGACAGAACTGACACACAGATCACCCACCCGTCAATCAGACACAACTCACACACAGATCACCCACCCGCCAATCAGACACAACTCACACACAGATCACCCACACGCCAATCAGCCACAACTCACACACTGATCACGCTCCCGCCAGTCAGCCACAACTCACACACAGTTCACCCACCCGCCAGTCAGCCACAACTCACACACAGATCACTCACCCGCCAATCAGACACAACTCACACACAGATCACCCACCCGCCAATCAGACACAACTCACATACTGATCACCCACCCGACAGTCAGCCACAACTCACACAGAGATCACACACCAGCCAATCAGACACAGCTCAGACACAGAACACCCACACGCCAATCAGACACAACTCACACACATATCAGCCACCCGCCAGTCAGCCACAACTCACACACAGATCACCCACCCGCCAATCAGACACAACTCCCGCACAGTTCACCCACCCGCCAGTCAGCCACAACAAACACACAGATCACGCACCCGCCCATCAGACACTACTCACACACAGATTACCCACCCGCCAGTCAGGCACAACTCACACACAGATCACCCACCCGCCAATCAGACACAACTGACACACAGATCACCCACCTGCCAATCAGACAGAACTCACATACTGATCACCCACCCGCCAGTCAGACACAACACACACACAGATCACCTACCGCCAATAAGACACAACTCACACACGGATCACCCATCCGCCAATCAGCCACAACTCACGCATAGATCACCCACCCGCCAATCAGACACAACTCACACACAGATCACGCAACCGCCAATCAGCCACAGCTCATACACAGATCACACACCTGCCAATCAGAAACACTCACACACAGATCACCCTCCCGCCAATCAGACACAACGCACACACAGATCACCCACTCGCCAATGAGACACAACTCACACACAGATCACCCATCCGCCAATCAGACACAACTCACACACGGATCACCCACCCGCCAGTCAGCCACAACTCACACACAGATCACACACGCGCCAATCAGCCTCAACTCACACACACATCACCCACCCACCAGTCAGACACAACTCACTCACAGATCACCCACCCGCCAATCAGACACAACTCACACACAGATTACCCACCCGCCAGTGAGCCACCACACACACACAGATCACCCACCTGCCAATCAGGCACATCTCACACACAGATCACCCACCCATCAATCAGACACAACTCACACACAGATCACCCACCCGCCAGTCAGCCACAACTCACACACAGATCACCCACCCGCCAGTCAGCCACCACACACACACAGATCACCCACCTGCCAATCAGACACATCTCACACACAGATCACCCACCCATTAATCAGACATAACTCACACACAGATCACCCACCCGCCAGTCAGCCACAACTCACTCACAGATCACCCACCCGCCAATCAGACAAAACTCACACACAGATCAGCCACCCGCTAGTCAGCCACAACTCACACACAGATCACCCACCCGCCAATCAGACACAACTCACACACAGATCACCCACCCGCCAATCAGACACAACTCACATACTGATCACCCACCCGACAGTCAGCCACAACTCACACAGAGATCACACACCCGCCAATCAGACACAACTCAGACACAGAACACGCACACGCCAATCAGACACAACTCACACACATATCACCCACCCGCCAGTCAGCCACAACTCACACACGTATCACCCACCCGCCAATCAGACACAACTCCCGCACAGCTCACCCACCCGCCAGTGAGCCAAAAGTCACACACAGATCACCCACCCGCCCATCAGACACTACTCACACACAGATCACCCACCTGCCAATCAGACACATCTCACACACAGATCACCCACACATCAATCATCACAACACACACACAGATCACCCACCCATCAGTCGGACACAACTCACACACAGATCACCCACCCGCCAATCAGACACAACTCACACACAGATCACCCACCCGCCTGTCAGACACAACTCACACACAGAACACCCACACGCCAATCAGACACAACTCACACACAGATCACCCACCTGCCAATCAGACACATCTCACACACAGATCACCCACACATCAATCATCACAACTCACACACAGATCACCCACCCGCCAAAGAGAAACATCTCACACTCAGATCACCCACCCGCCAATCAGACACAACTCACACACAGATCACCCACCTGTCAATCAGCCACAACTCACACACAGATCAGCAACAGCCAGTCAGACACAACTCACACTCAGATCACCAACCCGCCAATCAGACACATCTCACACACAGATCACCCACCCACCAATCAGACACAACTCACACACAGATCACCCACCCGCCAATCAGACACAACTCACACAGAGATCACCCACCCGCCCATCAGACACAACTCACACACAGATTACCCCCCTGCCAGTCAGGCACATCACACACACAGATCACCCACCCGCCAATCAGACACAACTCACACACAGATCACCCACCCACCAATCAGACAGAACTCACACACAGATTACCCACCCGACAGTCAGACACAACTCACACACAGATCACACCCCAGCCAATCAGACACAACTCAGACACAGATCACCCACCTGCCAATCAGACACAACTCACACACAGATCACCCAATCGCCAGTCAGTCACATCTCAGACGCAGATCACCAACCCGCCAGTCAGCCACATCTCAGACACAGATCACCCACCCACCAATCAGCCACAACTCACACACAGATCACCCATCCTCCAATCAGGGACATCTCACACACAGATCACACACCCACCAATGAGAAACATCTCACACTCAGATCACCCACCCGCCAATCAGACAAAACTCACACACAGATCACCCATCCGCCAGTCAGACAGAACTCACACACAGATCACCCACCCGCCAGTCCGCCACAACTCACACAGAGATCACCCACCCGCCAATCAGGGACATCTCACACACAGATCACACACCCGCCAGTAAGCCACAACTCACACACAGATTACCCGCCCGCCAGTCAGTCACAACTCACACACAGATCACCCACCCGCCAATCAGACACAACTCACACACAGATCACCCACCAGTCAATCAGACAGAACTCACATACTAATCACCCACACGCCAGTCAGCCACAACTCACACACAGATCACACACCCACCAATCAGACACAACACACACACGGATCACCCATCCGCCAATCAGCCACAACTCACACATAGATCACCCACCCGCCAATCAGGCACAACTCACACGCAGATCACCCACCCGCCCGTCAGCCACATCTCAGACACAGATTACCCAGATGCCAATCAGACATAACTCACACACAGATCACACACCTGCCAATCAGACACGCTCACACACAGAACACCCTCCCGCCAATCAGACACAATGCACACACAGATCACCCACTCGCCAGTGAGACACAACTCACACACAGATCAACCATCTGCTAATCAGACACAACTCAAACACAGAACACCCACCCGCCAATCAGACACAACACACATAGATCACGGACCCGCCAATCAGCCACAGCTCACACACAGATCACACACCTGCCTATCAGACACAACTCACACACAGATCACACACCTGCCTATCAGACACAACTCACACACAGATCACCCACCCGCCAGTCAGCCACAACTCACACACAGATCACCCACCCTCCAATCAGAGACATCTCACACACAGATCACCCACCCGCCAATCAGACACAACGCACACACAGATCACCCACTCGCCAATGAGACACAACTCACACACAGATCAACCATCCGCCAATCAGACACAATTCACACACAGATCACCCATCCGTCAATCAGACACAACTCACACACAGATCACACACCCGCCAGTCAGACACAACTCACACACAGATCACCCACCCGCCAATCACCCACAACTCACACACAGGTCACCCACCCGCCAATCAGAGACAACTCACACACAGATCACCCACCCGCCAATCAGCCACAACTCACACACAGATCACCCACCCGCCAATCAGACAGAACTCGCATACTGATCACCCACCCGCCAGTCAGCCACAACTCACACACAGATCACGCACCCGCCAATCAGACACAACTCAGACACGGAACACCGACCCGCCAATCTGACACAACTCACACACATATCACCCACCCTCCAGTAAGCCACAACTCACATACGTATCACCCACCCGCCAATCAACACAACTCTCGCACAGTTCAGACACCCGCCAGTCAGCCACAACTCACACACAGATCACCCACCCGCCCATCAGACACAACTCACACACAGATTACCCACCCGCCAGTCAGGCACAACTCACACACAGATAACCCACCTGCCAATCAGCCACAACTCACACACAGATCACCAACCGCCAGTCAGACAAAACTCACTGTCAGATCACCAACCCGCCAATCAGACACACCTCACACACAGATCACACACCCACCAATCACACACAACTCACACACAGATCACCCACCCGCCAATCAGACACAACTCACACTCATATCACCCACCTGCCAGTCAGACACAACTCAGACACAGACCACCCACCCGCCAATCAGACACAACTCACACACAGATCACCCTCCCGTCAATCAGACACAACTCACACACAGATCACCCACCCGCCAGTCAGGCACAACTCACACACAGATCACCCACCCGCCAATCAGACACAACTCACACACAGATCACCCACCTGCCAATCAGACACATCTCACACACAGATCACCCACCCATCAATCAGACACAACTCACACACAGATCACCCACCCGTCAATCGGACACAACTCACACACTGATCAACCACCCGCCAGTCAGCCTCAACTCACACACAGATCACACACCTGCCTATCAGACACAACTCACACACAGATCACCCACCCGTCAGTCAGCCACAACTCACACACAGATCACCCACCCGTCAATCGGACACAACTCACACAGATCACCCACCCGCCAGTCAGCCACAACTCACACACAGATCACCCACCCTCCAATCAGAGACATCTCACACACAGATCACCCACCCGCCAAAGAGAAACATCTCACACTCAGATCACCCACCCGCCAATCAGACACAACTCACACACAGATCACCCACCCGCCAGTCAGCCACAACTCACACACAGATCACACACCTGCCTATCAGACACAACTCACACACAGATCACCCACCCGCCAGTCAGCCACAACTCACACACAGATCAGCCACCCTCCAATCAGAGGCATCTCACACACAGATCACCCACCCGCCAAAGTGAAACATCTCACACTCAGATCACCCACCCGCCCATCCGACACAACTCACACACAGATCACCCACCCGCCAGTCAGACACAACTCACTCACAGATCACCCACCCGCCAGTCCGCTACAACTCACACACAGATCACCCACCCTCCAATCAGACACAACTCACACAAAGATCACCCACCCGCCAATGAGACACAACTCACACACAGATCACCCACCCGCCAATCAGACACAACTCACACACAGATCACCCACCTGCCAATCAGCCACAACTCACACACAGATCAGGAACAGCCAATCAGACACAACTCACACTCCGATCACCAACCCGCCAATCAGACACATCTCACACACAGATCACCCACCCGCCAATCAGACACAACTCACACAGAGATCACACACCCACCCATCAGACACAACTCACACACAGATTACCCCCTCGCCAGTCAGGCACATCACACACACAGATCACTCACCCGCCAATCAGACACAACTCACACACAGATCACCCACCCGTCAATCAGACACAACTCACACACAGATCACCCACCCGCCAATCAGACAGAACTCACACACAGATCACCCACCCGCCAATCAGCCACAACTCACACACAGATCACGCACCCGCCAGTCAGCCACAACTCACACACAGATCACCCACCCGCCAATCATCCACAACTCACACACAGATCACCCACCCGCCAATCAGCCACAACGCACACACAGATCACCCACCCACCAATCAGACACAATTCACACACAGATCACCCACCTGCCAATCAGACAGAACTCACAAACAGATCACCCACACGCCAGTCAGCCACAACTTACACACAGATCACCCACCCGCCAATGAGAAACATCTCACACTCAGATCACCCACCCGTCAGTCAGACACAACTCAGACGCAGATCACACACCCGCCAGTCAGACAGAGCTCAAACACAGATCACCCAGCCGCCAATCACCCACAACTCACAGACAGATCACCCACCCGCCCATCAGAAACAACTCACACACAGATCACCCACCCGCCAATCAGCCACAACTCACACACAGATCACCCACCCGCCAATCAGACACAACTCACATACTGATCAGCCACCCGCCAGTCAGCCACAACTCACACACAGATCACGCACCCGCCAATCAGACACAACTCAGATACGGAACACCCACCCGCGAATCAGACACAACTCACACACATATCACCCACCCCCCAGTCAGCCACAACTCACACACGTATCACCCACCCGCCAATCAGACACAACTCTCGCACAATTCACCCACCCGCCAGTCAACCACAACTCACACACAGATCACCCACCCGCCCATCAGACACAACTCACACACAGATTACCCACCCGCCAGTCAGGCACAACTCACACACAGATAACCCACCTGCCAATCAGCCACAACTCACACACAGATCACCCACCCGCCAATCAGACACAACTCACACACAGATCACCCACCCGTCAATCAGACACAACTCACACACAGATCAGCCACCCGCCAAACAGACATAACTCCCGCACAGTTCACCCACCCGCCAGTCAGGCACAACTCACACACAGATCACTCACCCGCCCATCAGACAAAACTCACACACAGATTACCCACCCGCCAGTCAGGCACAACACACACACAGATCACCCACCCGCCAATCAGCCAGAACTCACACACAGATCACCCACCCGTCAATCAGACACAACTCACACACAGATCACCCAACAGCCAATCAGACAGAACTCACACACAGATCACCCACCCGCCAATCAGACACAACTCACACAGAGATCACACACCCGCCCAACAGACACAACTCACACACAGATTACCCCCCCGCCAGTCAGGCACATCACACACACAGATCACCCACCCGCCAATCAGACACAACTCACACACAGATCACCCACCCGTCAATCAGACACAACTCACACACAGATCACCCACCCGCCAATCAGACAGAACTCACACACAGATCACCCACCCGCCAATCAGCCACAACTCACACACAGATCACGCACCCGCCAGTCAGCCACAACTCACACACAGATCACCCACCCGCCAATCATCCACAACTCACACACAGATCACCCACCCGCCAATCAGCCACAACGCACACACAGATCACCCACCCACCAATCAGACACAACTCACACACAGATCACCCACCTGCCAATCAGACAGAACTCACAAACAGATCACCCACACGCCAGTCAGCCACAACTTACACACAGATCACCCACCCGCCAATGAGAAACATCTCACACTCAGATCACCCACCCGTCAGTCAGACACAACTCACACGCAGATCACACACCCGCCAGTCAGACAGAGCTCAAACACAGATCACCCAGCCGCCAATCACCCACAACTCACAGACAGATCACCCACCCGGCCATCAGAAACAACTCACACACAGATCACCCACCCGCCAATCAGCCACAACTCACACACAGATCACCCACCCGCCAATCAGACACAACTCACATACTGATCAGGCACCCGCCAGTCAGCCACAACTCACACACAGATCACGCACCCGCCAATCAGACACAACTCAGACACGGAACACCCACCCGCGAATCAGACACAACTCACACACATATCACCCACCCCCCAGTCAGCCACAACTCACACACGTACCACCCACCCGCCAATCAGACACAACTCTCGCACAATTCACCCACCCGCCAGTCAACCACAACTCACACACAGATCACCCACCCGCCCATCAGACACAACTCACACACAGATTACCCACCCGCCAGTCAGGCACAACTCACACACAGATAACCCACCTGCCAATCAGCCACAACTCACACACAGATCACCAACCGCCAGTCAGACACAACTCACACTCAGATCACCAACCCGCCAATCAGACACATCTCACACACAGATCACCCTCCCGCCAATCAGACACAACTCACACTCAGATCACCCACCTGCCAGTCAGACACAACTCACACACAGATCACCCACCCGCCAATCAGACACACTCACACACAGATCACCCACCCGTCAATCAGACACAACTCACACACAGATCACCCACCCGCCAAACAGACATAACTCCCGCACAGTTCACCCACCCGCCAGTCAGCCACAACTCACACACAGATCACTCACCCGCCCATCAGACACAACTCACACACAGATTACCCACCCGCCAGTCAGGCACAACACACACACAGATCACCCACCCGCCAATCAGACAGAACTCACACACAGATCACCCACCCGTCAATCAGACACAACTCACACACAGATCACCCAACAGCCAATCAGACAGAACTCACACACAGATCACCCACACGCCAATCAGCCACAACTCACACACAGATCACGCGCCCGCCAGTCAGCCACAACTCACACACAGTTCACCCACCCGCCAGTCAGCCACAACTCACACACAGATCACTCACCCGCGAATCAGACACAACTCACACACAGATCACCCACCCGCCAATCAGACACAACTCACATACTGATCACCCACCCAACAGTCAGCCACAACTCACACAGAGATCACACACCCGCCAATCAGACACAGCTCAGACACAGAACACACACACGCCAATCAGACACAACTCACACACAGATCACCCACCCGCCAAACAGACATAACTCCCGCACAGTTCACCCACCCGCCAGTCAGCCACAACTCACACACAGATCACTCACCCGCCCATCAGACACAACTCACACACAGATTACCCACCCGCCAGTCAGGCACAACACACACACAGATCACCCACCCGCCAATCAGACAGAACTCACACACAGATCACCCACCCGTCAATCAGACACAACTCACACACAGATCACCCAACAGCCAATCAGACAGAACTCACACACAGATCACCCACACGCCAATCAGCCACAACTCACACACAGATCACGCGCCCGCCAGTCAGCCACAACTCACACACAGTTCACCCACCCGCCAGTCAGCCACAACTCACACACAGATCACTCACCCGCGAATCAGACACAACTCACACACAGATCACCCACCCGCCAATCAGACACAACTCACATACTGATCACCCACCCAACAGTCAGCCACAACTCACACAGAGATCACACACCCGCCAATCAGACACAGCTCAGACACAGAACACACACACGCCAATCAGACACAACTCACACACATATCACCCACCCGCCAGTCAGTCACAACTCACACACAGATCACCCACCCGCCAATCAGACACAACTCACACACAGATCACCCACCCGCCAAACAGACATAACTCCCGCACAGTTCACCCACCCGCCAGTCAGGCACAACTCACACACAGATCACTCACCCGCCCATCAGACAAAACTCACACACAGATTACCCACCCGCCAGTCAGGCACAACACACACACAGATCACCCACCCGCCAATCAGCCAGAACTCACACACAGATCACCCACCCGTCAATCAGACACAACTCACACACAGATCACCCAACAGCCAATCAGACAGAACTCACACACAGATCACCCACCCGCCAATCAGACACAACTCACACAGAGATCACACACCCGCCCAACAGACACAACTCACACACAGATTACCCCCCCGCCAGTCAGGCACATCACACACACAGATCACCCACCCGCCAATCAGACACAACTCACACACAGATCACCCACCCGTCAATCAGACACAACTCACACACAGATCACCCACCCGCCAATCAGACAGAACTCACACACAGATCACCCACCCGCCAATCAGCCACAACTCACACACAGATCACGCACCCGCCAGTCAGCCACAACTCACACACAGATCACCCACCCGCCAATCATCCACAACTCACACACAGATCACCCCCGCCAATCAGCCACAACGCACACACAGATCACCCACCCACCAATCAGACACAACTCACACACAGATCACCCACCTGCCAATCAGACAGAACTCACAAACAGATCACCCACACGCCAGTCAGCCACAACTTACACACAGATCACCCACCCGCCAATGAGAAACATCTCACACTCAGATCACCCACCCGTCAGTCAGACACTACTCACACGCAGATCACACACCCGCCAGTCAGACAGAGCTCAAACACAGATCACCCAGCCGCCAATCACCCACAACTCACAGACAGATCACCCACCCGGCCATCAGAAACAACTCACACACAGATCACCCACCCGCCAATCAGCCACAACTCACACACAGATCACCCACCCGCCAATCAGACACAACTCACATACTGATCAGGCACCCGCCAGTCAGCCACAACTCACACACAGATCACGCACCCGCCAATCAGACACAACTCAGACACGGAACACCCACCCGCGAATCAGACACAACTCACACACATATCACCCACCCCCCAGTCAGCCACAACTCACACACGTACCACCCACCCGCCAATCAGACACAACTCTCGCACAATTCACCCACCCGCCAGTCAACCACAACTCACACACAGATCACCCACCCGCCCATCAGACACAACTCACACACAGATTACCCACCCGCCAGTCAGGCACAACTCACACACAGATAACCCACCTGCCAATCAGCCACAACTCACACACAGATCACCAACCGCCAGTCAGACACAACTCACACTCAGATCACCAACCCGCCAATCAGACACATCTCACACACAGATCACCCTCCCGCCAATCAGACACAACTCACACTCAGATCACCCACCTGCCAGTCAGACACAACTCACACACAGATCACCCACCCGCCAATCAGACACAACTCACACACAGATCACCCACCCGTCAATCAGACACAACTCACACACAGATCACCCACCCGCCAAACAGACATAACTCCCGCACAGTTCACCCACCCGCCAGTCAGCCACAACTCACACACAGATCACTCACCCGCCCATCAGACACAACTCACACACAGATTACCCACCCGCCAGTCAGGCACAACACACACACAGATCACCCACCCGCCAATCAGACAGAACTCACACACAGATCACCCACCCGTCAATCAGACACAACTCACACACAGATCACCCAACAGCCAATCAGACAGAACTCACACACAGATCACCCACACGCCAATCAGCCACAACTCACACACAGATCACGCGACCGCCAGTCAGCCACAACTCACACACAGTTCACCCACCCGCCAGTCAGCCACAACTCACACACAGATCACTCACCCGCGAATCAGACACAACTCACACACAGATCACCCACCCGCCAATCAGACACAACTCACATACTGATCACCCACCCAACAGTCAGCCACAACTCACACAGAGATCACACACCCGCCAATCAGACACAGCTCAGACACAGAACACACACACGCCAATCAGACACAACTCACACACATATCACCCACCCGCCAGTCAGTCACAACTCACACACAGATCACCCACCCGCCAATCAGACACAACTCCCGCACAGTTCACCCACCCGCCAGTCAGCCACAACTCACACACAGATCACGCACCCGCCCATCAGACACTACTCACACACAGATTACCCACCCGCCAGTCAGGCACAACTCACACACAGATCACCCACCCGCCAATCAGACACAACTCACACACAGATCACCCACCTGCCAATCAGACAGAACTCACATACTGATCACCCACCCGCCAGTCAGACACAACACACACACAGATCACCTACCGCCAATAAGACACAACTCACACACGGATCACCCATCCGCCAATCAGCCACAACTCACGAATAGATCACCCACCCGCCAATCAGACACAACTCACACACAGATCACGCAACCGCCAATCAGCCACAGCTCATACACAGATCACACACCTGCCAATCAGACACACTCACACACAGATCACCCTCCCGCCAATCAGACACAACGCACACACAGATCACACACTCGCCAATGAGACACAACTCACACACAGATCACCCATCCGCCAATCAGACACAACTCACACACAGATCACACACGCGCCAATCAGCCACAACTCACACACAGATCACACACGCGCCAATCAGCCACAACTCACACACAGATCACCCACCTGCCAATCAGACAGAACTCACACACAGATCACCCAATCGCCAGTCAGCCACATCTCACACGCAGTACACCCACCCGCCAGTCAGCCACTTCTCAGAAACAGATTACCCAGAAACCAATCAGACACAACTCACACACAGATCACGCAACCGCCAATCAGCCACAGCTCACACACAGATCACACACCTGCCAATCAGACACACTCAGACACAGATCACCCTCCCGCCAATCAGACACAACGCACACACAGATCACCCACTCGCCAATGAGACACAACTCACACACAGATCAACCATCCGCCAATCA
>NW_027275872.1:0-48813 GCF_030028105.1 Mobula birostris
GGGCATGAGATTCAGGGCATGAGTTTCAGGGCAGGAATTTCAGGGCATGAGATTCAGGCATGAGTCTTAGGGTAGGTGTTTCAGTGCAACAGTTTCAGGGCATGAGATTCAGGTCATGAGTTTCAGGGCAGGAATTTAAGGGCATGACATTCAGGGCATGTGTTTTAGGGCAGGTGTTTCAGTGCAAGAGTTTGAGGGCATGAGATTCAGGGCATGAGTTTCAAGGCAGGAGATTCAGGGCAGGAGATTCAGGGCATGAGATTCGGGGCTTGAGTTTCAAGTCAGGTGTTTTAGGGCAGGTGTTTCAGTGCAGGAGTTTCAGGGCAGGAGATTCAGAGCATGAGTTTCAGTGCATGAGTTTGAGGGCAGGAGTTTCACGGCATGAGATTCAGGTCATGAGTTTCAGGGCATGAGTTTCAGGGCAATAGATTCGCGACATGAGTTTCAGGGCATGGGTTTCAGGTCTGTGGTTTCAAGGCTTGAGATTCAGGGCAGCAGTTTCAGGGCAGGAGATTCAGGGCATGAGATTCAGGACATGAGTTTCAGGGCATGAGTTTCAGTGCATGAGTTTCAGGGCATGAGATTCACGACATGAGTTTCAGGGCATGGGTTTCAGGTCTGTGGTTTCAGGGCTTGAGATTCAGGGCAGCAGTTTCAGGGCAGAAGATTCACGACATGAGTTTCAGGGCATGGGTTTCAGGTCTGTGGTTTCAGTGCATGAGTTTCAGGACAGGAGTTTCAGAGCTTGAGATTCAGGGCATGAGTTTCAGGGCAGGAGATTCACGGCTTGAGTTTAAGGTCATGAGATTTAGCGCATGAGATTCAGGGCATGAGTTTCAGTGCATGAGTTTCAGTGTATGAGTTTGAGGGCAGCAATTTCAGGGCATGAGATTCAGGGCATGAGTTTCAGGGCATGAGATTCAGGGCAGGAATTTCAGGGCATGCGATTCAGGACCTGAGTTTCTGGGCAGATGATTCAGGGCAGGAGTTTTAGGGCATGTGATTAAGGGCAATGGTTTCAGTGCATGAGTTTCAGGCAGGAGTTTCAGAGTATGAGATTTAGGGCATGATTTTCAGAGCATGACATTCAGGGCATGAGTTTCAGGGCAGGTGATTCAGGGCAGGAGTTTCAGGGTATGAGATTTAGGGCATGAGTTTCAGTGCATGAGATTCAGGGCTTGAGTTTCAGGGCATTAGGTTCAGGGCATGAATTTCAGTGCATGAGATGCAGGGCATCAGTTTCAGGGCAGGAGTTTCAGTGCATGAGTTTCACGGCATGAGATTCAGGGCATGAGTTTCAGGGCATGAGTTTCAGGGCATGGGTTTCAGGTCGGTGGTTTCAGGGCATGAGATTCAGGGCATGAGTTTCAGGGCAGTAATTTCAGGGCATGAGATTCAGGGCATGAGTTTCTGGGCAGATGATTCAGGGCAGGAGTTTTAGGGCATGCGATTCAGGGCATGAGTTTCAGTGCACGAGTTTCAGGGCAGGAGTTTCAGGGTATGAGAATTAGGGCATCACTTTGAGGGCAGGAGATTCAGGGTTTGAGTTTCAGGGCATGATATTCAGGGCATGAGTTTCTGGGCATGAGATTCAGTGAAGGAGTTTCAGGGCATGAGATTCAGGACATGAGTTTCAGTGCAGTAGTTTATGGGCATGAGATTCAGGGCATGAGTTTCAGGGCATGTGATTCAGGACAGGAGTTTCAGGGCATGAGATTCAGGACATGAGTTTCAGGGCATGAGATTCAGTACATGAGTTTCAGGGCATGAGTTTCAGGTCTGTGGTTTCTGGGCTTGAGATTCAGCGCAGCAGTTTCAGAGCAGCAGTTTCAGGGCATGAGATTCAGGGCATGAGTTTCAGGGCATGAGTTTCAGGGCAGGAGTTTCAGGGTATGAGATTCAGGGCATGAGTTTCATGGCAGGAGTTTCACGGCATGAGATTCAGGGCATGAGTTTCAGGGCATGAGATTCAGGACATGAGTTTCAGGGCATGAGTTTCAGTGCATGAGTTTGAGGGCAGGAGTTTCACGGCATGAGATTCAGGGCATGAGTTTCAGGGCATGAGATTCAGGACATGAGTTTCAGGGCATGAGTTTCAGGTCTGTGGTTTCAGGGCTTGAGATTCAGGGCAGCAGTTTCAGGGCAGGAGTTTCATGGCAGGAGTTTCAGGGCATGAGATTCAGGGCAAGAGTTTCATGGCAGGAGTTTCAGTGCAGGAGTTTCAGGGCATGAGATTCAGGACATGAGTTTCAGGGCATGAGATTCAGTACATTAGTTTCAGGGCATGAGTTTCAGGTCTGTGGTTTCCGGGCTTGAGATTCAGCGCAGCAGTTTCAGAGCAGCAGTTTCAGGGCATGAGGTTCAGGGCATGAGTTTCAGGGCATGAGTTTCAGGGCAGGAGTTTCAGGGTATGATATTCAGGGCATGAGTTTCAGGGCAGGAGAATCAGGGCTTGAGTTTCAGAGCATGAGATTCAGGGGATGAGTTTCAGTGCATGAATTTCAGGGCATGAGATTCAGGGCATGAGTTTCAGGAAAGGAGATTCAGGACATGAGTTTCAGGGCATGAGTTTCAGGTCTGTGGTTTCAGGGCTTGAGATTCAGGGCAGCAGTTTCAGGGCAGGAGTTTCATGGCAGGAGTTTCAGGGCATGAGATTCAGGGCAAGAGTTTCATGGCAGGAGTTTCAGTGCATGATTTTCAGGGCATGAGATTCAGGGCATGAGTTTCAGGGCAGGAATTTCAGGGCATGAGATTCAGGCATGAGTCTTAGGGTAGGTGTTTCAGTGCAACAGTTTCAGGGCATGAGATTCAGGTCATGAGTTTCAGGGCAGGAATTTAAGGGCATGACATTCAGGGCATGTGTTTTAGGGCAGGTGTTTCAGTGCAAGAGTTTGAGGGCATGAGATTCAGGGCATGAGTTTCAAGGCAGGAGATTCAGGGCAGGAGATTCAGGGCATGAGATTCGGGGCTTGAGTTTCAAGTCAGGTGTTTTAGGGCAGGTGTTTCAGTGCAGGAGTTTCAGGGCAGGAGATTCAGAGCATGAGTTTCAGTGCATGAGTTTGAGGGCAGGAGTTTCACGGCATGAGATTCAGGTCATGAGTTTCAGGGCATGAGATTCAGGTCTGTGGTTTCAAGGCTTGAGATTCAGGGCAGCAGTTTCAGGGCAGGAGATTCAGGGCATGAGATTCAGGACATGAGTTTCAGGGCATGAGTTTCAGTGCATGAGTTTCAGGGCATGAGATTCACGACATGAGTTTCAGGGCATGGGTTTCAGGTCTGTGGTTTCAGGGCTTGAGATTCAGGGAAGCAGTTTCAGGGCAGAAGATTCACGACATGAGTTTCAGGGCATGGGTTTCAGGTCTGTGGTTTCAGTGCATGAGTTTCAGGACAGGAGTTTCAGAGCTTGAGATTCAGGGCATGAGTTTCAGGGCAGGAGATTCACGGCTTGAGTTTAAGGTCATGAGATTTAGCGCATGAGATTCAGGGCATGAGTTTCAGTGCATGAGTTTCAGTGTATGAGTTTGAGGGCAGCAATTTCAGGGCATGAGATTCAGGGCATGAGTTTCAGGGCATGAGATTCAGGGCAGGAATTTCAGGGCATGCGATTCAGGACCTGAGTTTATGGGCAGATGATTCAGGGCAGGAGCTTTAGGGCATGTGATTAAGGGCAATGGTTTCAGTGCATGAGTTTCAGGCAGGAGTTTCAGGGTATGAGATTTAGGGCATGATTTTCAGAGCATGACATTCAGGGCATGAGTTTCAGGGCAGGTGATTCAGGGCAGGAGTTTCAGGGTATGAGATTTAGGGCATGAGTTTCAGTGCATGAGATTCAGGGCTTGAGTTTCAGGGCATTAGGTTCAGGGCATGAATTTCAGTGCATGAGATGCAGGGCATCAGTTTCAGGGCAGGAGTTTCAGTGCATGAGTTTCACGGCATGAGATTCAGGGCATGAGTTTCAGGGCATGAGTTTCAGGGCATGGGTTTCAGGTCGGTGGTTTCAGGGCATGAGATTCAGGGCATGAGTTTCAGGGCAGGAATTTCAGGACATGACATTCAGGGCATGTGTTTTAGGGCAGCTGTTTCAGTGCAAGAGTTTGAGGGCATGAGATTCAGGGCATGAGTTTCAGGACAGGAGATCCAGGGCATGAGTTTCAGTGCATGAGTTTGAGGGCAGGAGTTTCACGGCATGAGATTCAGGGCATGAGTTTCAGGGCATGAGATTCAGGACATGAGTTTCAGGGCATGAGTTTCAGGTCTGTGGTTTAAGGGCTTGAGATTCTGGGCATGAGTTTCAGGGCCGGAATTTCAGGGCATGAGATTCAGGGCATGAGTTTTAGGGTAGGTGTTTCAGTGCAAAAGTTTCAGGGCATGAGATTCAGGGCAGGAGTTTCAGGGTATGAGAATTAGGGCATGACTTTCAGGGCATGAGATTCAGGGTTTGAGTTTCAGGGCATGATATTCAGGGCATGAGTTTCTGGGCATGAGTTTCAGTGAAGGAGTTTCAGCGCATGATATTCAGGGCAGCAGTTTCAGGACATGAGTTTTAGTGCAGTAGTTTCAGGGCATGAGATTCACGGCATGAGTTTCAGGGCATGTGATTCAGGACAGGAGTTTCAGGGCAAGAGATTCAGGACATCAGTTTCAGGGCATGAGATTCAGTACATGAATTTCAGGGCATGAGTTTCAGGTCTGTGGTTTCTGGGCTTGAGATTCAGCGCAGCAGTTTCAGAGCAGCAGTTTCAGGGCATGAGATTCAGGGCATGAGTTTCAGGGCATGAGTTTCAGGGCAGGAGTTTCAGGGTATGAGATTCAGGGCATGAGTTTCAGGGCAGGAGAATCAGGGCTTGAGTTTCAGAGCATGAGATTCAGGGGATGAGTTTCAGTGCATGAATTTCAGGGCATGAGATTCAGGGCATGAGTTTCAGTGCATGAGTTTGAGGGCAGGAGTTTCACGGCATGAGTTTCAGGGCATGAGTTTCAGGTCTGTGGTTTCAGGGCTTGAGATTCAGGGCAGCAGTTTCAGGGCAGGAGTTTCATGGCAGGAGTTTCAGGGCATGAGATTCAGGGCAAGAGTTTCATGGCAGGAGTTTCAGTGCAGGAGTTTCAGGGCATGAGATTCAGGACATGAGTTTCAGGGCATGAGATTCAGTACATTAGTTTCAGGGCATGAGTTTCAGGTCTGTGGTTTCCGGGCTTGAGATTCAGCGCAGCAGTTTCAGAGCAGCAGTTTCAGGGCATGAGGTTCAGGGCATGAGTTTCAGGGCATGAGTTTCAGGGCAGGAGTTTCAGGGTATGATATTCAGGGCATGAGTTTCAGGGAAGGAGAATCAGGGCTTGAGTTTCAGAGCATGAGATTCAGGGGATGAGTTTCAGTGCATGAATTTCAGGGCATGAGATTCAGGGCATGAGTTTCAGGAAAGGAGATTCAGGGCATGAGTTTCAGTGCATGAGTTTGAGGGCAGGAGTTTCACAGCATGAGATTCAGGGCATGAGTTTCAGGGCATGAGATTCAGGACATGAGTTTGAGGGCAGGTGATTCAGGGCAGGAGTTTCAGGACATGAGATTCAGGGCATGAGTTTCAAAGCAGGAGATTCAGGGCAGGAGTTTCATTGCAGGAGTTTCAGAGCATGAGATTCAGGGCATGAGATTCAGGGCATTAGTTTCAGGGCAGGAGATTCAGGGCAGGAGTTTCAGTGCAGCAGTTTCATAGCATGATATTCAGGGCATCAGAATGTGGGCATGAGTTTCTGGGCAGATGATTCAGGGCAGGAGTTTTAGGGCATGTGATTCAGGGTTTGAGTTACAGTGCATGAGTTTCAGGGCAGGAGTTTCAGGGTATGAGATTTAGGGCATGAGTTTCAGTGCATGAGATTCAGGGCTTGAGTTTCAGGGCATGAGGTTCAGGGCATGAATTTCAGTGCATGAGATTCAGGGCATCAGTTTCAGGGCAGGAGTTTCAGTGCATGAGTTTCACGGCATGAGATTCAGGGCATGAGTTTCAGGGCATGAGTTTCAGGGCATGGGTTTCAGGTCGGTGGTTTCAGGGCATGAGATTCAGGGCATGAGTTTCAGGGCAGGAATTTCAGGGCATGAGATTCAGGGCATGAGTTTCTGGGCAGATGATTCAGGGCAGGAGTTTTAAGGCATGCGATTCAGGGCATGAGTTTCAGTGCATGAGTTTCAGGGCAGGAGTTTCAGGGTATGGAGAGAATTAGGGCATGACTTTGAGGGCAGGAGATTCAGGGTTTGAGTTTCAGGGCATGATATTCAGGGCATGAGTTTCTGGGCATGAGATTCAGTGAAGGAGTTTCAGGGCATGATATTCAGGGCAGCAGTTTCAGGGCATGAGATTCAGGACATGAGTTTCAGTGCAGTAGTTTATGGGCATGAGATTCAGGGCATGAGTTTCAGGGCATGTGATTCAGGACAGGAGTTTCAGGGCATGAGATTCAGGACATGAGTTTCAGGGCATGAGATTCAGTACATGAGTTTCAGGGCATGAGTTTCAGGTCTGTGGTTTCTGGGCTTGAGATTCAGCGCAGCAGTTTCAGAGCAGCAGTTTCAGGGTATGAGATTCAGGGCGTGAGTTTCAGGGCAGGAGAATCAGGGCTTGATTTTCAGAGCATGAGATTCAGGGGATGAGTTTCAGTGCATGAGTTTGAGGGCAGGAGTTTCACGGCATGAGATTCAGGGCATGAGTTTCAGGGCATGAGATTCAGGTCTGTGGTTTCCGGGCTTGAGATTCAGCGCAGCAGTTTCAGAGCAGCAGTTTCAGGGCATGAGGTTCAGGGCATGAGTTTCAGGGCATGAGTTTCAGGGCAGGAGTTTCAGGGTATGATATTCAGGGCATGAGTTTCAGGGCAGGAGAATCAGGGCTTGAATTTCAGAGCATGAGATTCAGGGGATGAGTTTCAGTGCATGAATTTCAGGGCATGAGATTCAGGGCATGAGTTTCAGGAAAGGAGATTCAGGGCATGAGTTTCAGTGCATGAGTTTGAGGGCAGGAGTTTCACAGCATGAGATTCAGGGCATGAGTTTCAGGGCATGAGATTCAGGACATGAGTTTCAGGGCATGAGTTTCAGGTCTGTGGTTTCAGGGCTTGAGATTCAGGGCAGCAGTTTCAGGGCAGGAGTTTCATGGCAGGAGTTTCAGGGCATGAGATTCAGGGCAAGAGTTTCATGGCAGGAGTTTCAGTGCATGATTTTCAGGGCATGAGATTCAGGGCATGAGTTTCAGGGCAGGAATTTCAGGGCATGAGATTCAGGCATGAGTCTTAGGGTAGGTGTTTCAGTGCAACAGTTTCAGGGCATGAGATTCGGGGCATGAGTTTCAGGGTAGGAATTTCAGGATATGACATTCAGGGCATGTGCTTTAGGGCAGGTGTTTCAGTGCAAGAGTTTGAGGGCATGAGATTCAGGGCATGAGTTTCAGGGCAGGAATTTCAGGACATGACATTCAGGGCATGTGTTTTAGGGCAGGTGTTTCAGTGCAAGAGTTTGAGGGCATGAGATTCAGGGCATGAGTTTCAAGGCAGGAGATTCAGGGCAGGAGATTCAGGGCATGAGATTCGGGGCTTGAGTTTCAAGTCAGGTGTTTTAGGGCAGGTGTTTCAGTGCAGGAGTTTCAGGGCAGGAGATTCAGAGCATGAGTTTCAGTGCATGAGTTTGAGGGCAGGAGTTTCACGGCATGAGATTCAGGTCATGAGTTTCAGGGCATGAGTTTCAGGGCAGTAGATTCGCGACATGAGTTTCAGGGCATGGGTTTCAGGTCTGTGGTTTCAGGGCTTGAGATTCAGGGCAGCAGTTTCAGGGCAGGAGATTCAGGGCATGAGATTCAGGACATGAGTTTCAGGGCATGAGTTTCAGTGCATGAGTTTCAGGGCATGAGATTCACGACATGAGTTTCAGGGCATGGGTTTCAGGTCTGTGGTTTCAGGGCTTGAGATTCAGGGCAGCAGTTTCAGGGCAGAAGATTCAGGGCAGGAGATTCAGGGCAGGTGTTTCAGTGCAAGAGTTTCAGTGCAAGAGTTTCAGGGCATGTCTTTCAGTGCATGAGTTTCAGGACAGGAGTTTCAGAGCTTGAGATTCAGGGCATGAGTTTCAGGGCAGGAGATTCACGGCTTGAGTTTAAGGTCATGAGATTTAGCGCATGAGATTCAGGGCATGAGTTTCAGTGCATGAGTTTCAGTGTATGAGTTTGAGGGCAGCAATTTCAGGGCATGAGATTCAGGGCATGAGTTTCAGGGCATGAGATTCAGGGCAGGAATTTCAGGGCATGCGATTCAGGACCTGAGTTTCTGGGCAGATGATTCAGGGCAGGAGTTTTAGGGCATGTGATTAAGGGCAATGGTTTCAGTGCATGAGTTTCAGGCAGGAGTTTCAGGGTATGAGATTTAGGGCATGATTTTCAGAGCATGACATTCAGGGCATGAGTTTCAGGGCAGGTGATTCAGGGCAGGAGTTTCAGGGTATGAGATTTAGGGCATGAGTTTCAGTGCATGAGATTCAGGGCTTGAGTTTCAGGGCATTAGGTTCAGGGCATGAATTTCAGTGCATGAGATGCAGGGCATCAGTTTCAGGGCAGGAGTTTCAGTGCATGAGTTTCACGGCATGAGATTCAGGGCATGAGTTTCAGGGCATGAGTTTCAGGGCATGGGTTTCAGGTCGGTGGGTTCAGGGCATGAGATTCAGGGCATGAGTTTCAGGGCAGGAATTTCAGGACATGACATTCAGGGCATGTGTTTTAGGGCAGGTGTTTCAGTGCAAGAGTTTGAGGGCATGAGATTCAGGGCATGAGTTTCAGGACAGGAGATCCAGGGCATGAGTTTCAGTGCATGAGTTTGAGGGCAGGAGTTTCACGGCATGAGATTCAGGGCATGAGTTTCAGGGCATGAGATTCAGGACATGAGTTTCAGGGCATGAGTTTCAGGTCTGTGGTTTAAGGGCTTGAGATTCTGGGCATGAGTTTCAGGGCCGGAATTTCAGGGCATGAGATTCAGGGCATGAGTTTTAGGGTAGGTGTTTCAGTGCAAGAGTTTCAGGGCATGAGATTCACGGCATGAGTTTCAGGGCATGTGATTCAGGACAGGAGTTTCAGGGCAAGAGATTCAGGACATCAGTTTCAGGGCATGAGATTCAGTACATGAATTTCAGGGCATGAGTTTCAGGTCTGTGGTTTCTGGGCTTGAGATTCAGCGCAGCAGTTTCAGAGCAGCAGTTTCAGGGCATGAGATTCAGGGCATGAGTTTCAGGGCATGAGTTTCAGGGCAGGAGTTTCAGGGTATGAGATTCAGGGCATGAGTTTCAGGGCAGGAGAATCAGGGCTTGAGTTTCAGAGCATGAGATTCAGGGGATGAGTTTCAGTGCATGAATTTCAGGGCATGAGATTCAGGGCATGAGTTTCAGTGCATGAGTTTGAGGGCAGGAGTTTCACGGCATGAGTTTCAGGGCATGAGTTTCAGGTCTGTGGTTTCAGGGCTTGAGATTCAGGGCAGCAGTTTCAGGGCAGGAGTTTCATGGCAGGAGTTTCAGGGCATGAGATTCAGGGCAAGAGTTTCATGGCAGGAGTTTCAGTGCAGGAGTTTCAGGGCATGAGATTCAGGACATGAGTTTCAGGGCATGAGATTCAGTACATTAGTTTCAGGGCATGAGTTTCAGGTCTGTGGTTTCCGGGCTTGAGATTCAGCGCAGCAGTTTCAGAGCAGCAGTTTCAGGGCATGAGGTTCAGGGCATGAGTTTCAGGGCATGAGTTTCAGGGCAGGAGTTTCAGGGTATGATATTCAGGGCATGAGTTTCAGGGAAGGAGAATCAGGGCTTGAGTTTCAGAGCATGAGATTCAGGGGATGAGTTTCAGTGCATGAATTTCAGGGCATGAGATTCAGGGCATGAGTTTCAGGAAAGGAGATTCAGGGCATGAGTTTCAGGGCATGAGATTCAGGACATGAGTTTCAGGGCAGGTGATTCAGGGCAGGAGTTTCAGGACATGAGATTCAGGGCATGAGTTTCAAAGCAGGAGATTCAGGGCAGGAGTTTCATTGCAGGAGTTTCAGAGCATGAGATTCAGGGCATGAGATTCAGGGCATTAGTTTCAGGGCAGGAGATTCAGGGCAGGAGTTTCAGTGCAGCAGTTTCATAGCATGATATTCAGGGCATCAGAATGTGGGCATGAGTTTCTGGGCAGATGATTCAAGGCAGGAGTTTTAGGACATGTGATTCAGGGTTTGAGTTACAGTGCATGAGTTTCAGGGCAGGAGTTTCAGGGTATGAGATTTAGGGCATGAGTTTCAGTGCATGAGATTCAGGGCTTGAGTTTCAGGGCATGAGGTTCAGGGCATGAATTTCAGTGCATGAGATTATGGGCATCAGTTTCAGGGCAGGAGTTTCAGTGCATGAGTTTCACGGCATGAGATTCAGGGCATGAGTTTCAGGGCATGAGTTTCAGGGCATGGGTTTCAGGTCGGTGGTTTCAGGGCATGAGATTCAGGGCATGAGTTTCAGGGCAGGAATTTCAGGGCATGAGATTCAGGGCATGAGTTTCTGGGCAGATGATTCAGGGCAGGAGTTTTAGGGCATGCGATTCAGGGCATGAGTTTCAGTGCATGAGTTTCAGGGCAGGAGTTTCAGGGTATGAGAATTAGGGCATGACTTTGAGGGCAGGAGATTCAGGGTTTGAGTTTCAGGGCATGATATTCAGGGCATGAGTTTCTGGGCATGAGATTCAGTGAAGGAGTTTCAGGGCATGATATTCAGGGCATCAGTTTCAGGGCATGAGATTCAGGACATGAGTTTCAGTGCAGTAGTTTATGGGCATGAGATTCAGGGCATGAGTTTCAGGGCATGTGATTCAGGACAGGAGTTTCAGGGCATGAGATTCAGGACATGAGTTTCAGGGCATGAGATTCAGTACATGAGTTTCAGGGCATGAGTTTCAGGTCTGTGGTTTCTGGGCTTGAGATTCAGCGCAGCAGTTTCAGAGCAGCAGTTTCAGGGTATGAGATTCAGGGCGTGAGTTTCAGGGCAGGAGAATCAGGGCTTGATTTTCAGAGCATGAGATTCAGGGGATGAGTTTCAGTGCATGAGTTTGAGGGCAGGAGTTTCACGGCATGAGATTCAGGGCATGAGTTTCAGGGCATGAGATTCAGGTCTGTGGTTTCCGGGCTTGAGATTCAGCGCAGCAGTTTCAGAGCAGCAGTTTCAGGGCATGAGGTTCAGGGCATGAGTTTCAGGGCATGAGTTTCAGGGCAGGAGTTTCAGGGTATGATATTCAGGGCATGAGTTTCAGGGCAGGAGAATCAGGGCTTGAATTTCAGAGCATGAGATTCAGGGGATGAGTTTCAGTGCATGAATTTCAGGGCATGAGATTCAGGGCATGAGTTTCAGGAAAGGAGATTCAGGGCATGAGTTTCAGTGCATGAGTTTGAGGGCAGGAGTTTCACAGCATGAGATTCAGGGCATGAGTTTCAGGGCATGAGATTCAGGACATGAGTTTCAGGGCATGAGTTTCAGGTCTGTGGTTTCAGGGCTTGAGATTCAGGGCAGCAGTTTCAGGGCAGGAGTTTCATGGCAGGAGTTTCAGGGCATGAGATTCAGGGCAAGAGTTTCATGGCAGGAGTTTCAGTGCATGATTTTCAGGGCATGAGATTCAGGGCATGAGTTTCAGGGCAGGAATTTCAGGGCATGAGATTCAGGCATGAGTCTTAGGGTAGGTGTTTCAGTGCAACAGTTTCAGGGCATGAGATTCGGGGCATGAGTTTCAGGGTAGGAATTTCAGGATATGACATTCAGGGCATGTGCTTTAGGGCAGGTGTTTCAGTGCAAGAGTTTGAGGGCATGAGATTCAGGGCATGAGTTTCAGGGCAGGAATTTCAGGACATGACATTCAGGGCATGTGTTTTAGGGCAGGTGTTTCAGTGCAAGAGTTTGAGGGCATGAGATTCAGGGCATGAGTTTCAAGGCAGGAGATTCAGGGCAGGAGATTCAGGGCATGAGATTCGGGGCTTGAGTTTCAAGTCAGGTGTTTTAGGGCAGGTGTTTCAGTGCAGGAGTTTCAGGGCAGGAGATTCAGAGCATGAGTTTCAGTGCATGAGTTTGAGGGCAGGAGTTTCACGGCATGAGATTCAGGTCATGAGTTTCAGGGCATGAGTTTCAGGGCAGTAGATTCGCGACATGAGTTTCAGGGCATGGGTTTCAGGTCTGTGGTTTCAGGGCTTGAGATTCAGGGCAGCAGTTTCAGGGCAGGAGATTCAGGGCATGAGATTCAGGACATGAGTTTCAGGGCATGAGTTTCAGTGCATGAGTTTCAGGGCATGAGATTCACGACATGAGTTTCAGGGCATGGGTTTCAGGTCTGAGGTTTCAGGGCTTGAGATTCAGGGCAGCAGTTTCAGGGCAGAAGATTCAGGGCAGGAGATTCAGGGCAGGTGTTTCAGTGCAAGAGTTTCAGTGCAAGAGTTTCAGGGCATGTCTTTCAGTGCATGAGTTTCAGGACAGGAGTTTCAGAGCTTGAGATTCAGGGCATGAGTTTCAGGGCAGGAGATTCACGGCTTGAGTTTAAGGTCATGAGATTTAGCGCATGAGATTCAGGGCATGAGTTTCAGTGCATGAGTTTCAGTGTATGAGTTTGAGGGCAGCAATTTCAGGGCATGAGATTCAGGGCATGAGTTTCAGGGCATGAGATTCAGGGCAGGAATTTCAGGGCATGCGATTCAGGACCTGAGTTTCTGGGCAGATGATTCAGGGCAGGAGTTTTAGGGCATGTGATTAAGGGCAATGGTTTCAGTGCATGAGTTTCAGGCAGGAGTTTCAGGGTATGAGATTTAGGGCATGATTTTCAGAGCATGACATTCAGGGCATGAGTTTCAGGGCAGGTGATTCAGGGCAGGAGTTTCAGGGTATGAGATTTAGGGCATGAGTTTCAGTGCATGAAATTCAGGGCTTGAGTTTCAGGGCATTAGGTTCAGGGCATGAATTTCAGTGCATGAGATGCAGGGCATCAGTTTCAGGGCAGGAGTTTCAGTGCATGAGTTTCACGGCATGAGATTCAGGGCATGAGTTTCAGGGCATGAGTTTCAGGGCATGGGTTTCAGGTCGGTGGGTTCAGGGCATGAGATTCAGGGCATGAGTTTCAGGGCAGGAATTTCAGGACATGACATTCAGGGCATGTGTTTTAGGGCAGGTGTTTCAGTGCAAGAGTTTGAGGGCATGAGATTCAGGGCATGAGTTTCAGGACAGGAGATCCAGGGCATGAGTTTCAGTGCATGAGTTTGAGGGCAGGAGTTTCACGGCATGAGATTCAGGGCATGAGTTTCAGGGCATGAGATTCAGGACATGAGTTTCAGGGCATGAGTTTCAGGTCTGTGGTTTAAGGGCTTGAGATTCTGGGCATGAGTTTCAGGGCCGGAATTTCAGGGCATGAGATTCAGGGCATGAGTTTTAGGGTAGGTGTTTCAGTGCAAGAGTTTCAGGGCATGAGATTCAGGGCAGGAGTTTCAGGGTATGAGAATTAGGGCATGACTTTCAGGGCATGAGATTCAGGGTTTGAGTTTCAGGGCATGATATTCAGGGCATGAGTTTCTGGGCATGAGTTTCAGTGAAGGAGTTTCAGCGCATGATATTCAGGGCAGCAGTTTCAGGACATGAGTTTTAGTGCAGTAGTTTCAGGGCATGAGATTCACGGCATGAGTTTCAGGGCATGTGATTCAGGACAGGAGTTTCAGGGCAAGAGATTCAGGACATCAGTTTCAGAGCATGAGATTCAGTACATGAATTTCAGGGCATGAGTTTCAGGTCTGTGGTTTCTGGGCTTGAGATTCAGCGCAGCAGTTTCAGAGCAGCAGTTTCAGGGCATGAGATTCAGGGCATGAGTTTCAGGGCATGAGTTTCAGGGCAGGAGTTTCAGGGTATGAGATTCAGGGCATGAGTTTCAGGGCAGGAGAATCAGGGCTTGAGTTTCAGAGCATGAGATTCAGGGGATGAGTTTCAGTGCATGAATTTCAGGGCATGAGATTCAGGGCATGAGTTTCAGTGCATGAGTTTGAGGGCAGGAGTTTCACGGCATGAGTTTCAGGGCATGAGTTTCAGGTCTGTGGTTTCAGGGCTTGAGATTCAGGGCAGCAGTTTCAGGGCAGGAGTTTCATGGCAGGAGTTTCAGGGCATGAGATTCAGGGCAAGAGTTTCATGGCAGGAGTTTCAGTGCAGGAGTTTCAGGGCATGAGATTCAGGACATGAGTTTCAGGGCATGAGATTCAGTACATTAGTTTCAGGGCATGAGTTTCAGGTCTGTGGTTTCCGGGCTTGAGATTCAGCGCAGCAGTTTCAGAGCAGCAGTTTCAGGGCATGAGGTTCAGGGCATGAGTTTCAGGGCATGAGTTTCAGGGCAGGAGTTTCAGGGTATGATATTCAGGGCATGAGTTTCAGGGAAGGAGAATCAGGGCTTGAGTTTCAGAGCATGAGATTCAGGGGATGAGTTTCAGTGCATGAATTTCAGGGCATGAGATTCAGGGCATGAGTTTCAGGAAAGGAGATTCAGGGCATGAGTTTCAGTGCATGAGTTTGAGGGCAGGAGTTTCACAGCATGAGATTCAGGGCATGAGTTTCAGGGCATGAGATTCAGGACATGAGTTTCAGGGCAGGTGATTCAGGGCAGGAGTTTCAGGACATGAGATTCAGGGCATGAGTTTCAAAGCAGGAGATTCAGGGCAGGAGTTTCATTGCAGGAGTTTCAGAGCATGAGATTCAGGGCATGAGATTCAGGGCATTAGTTTCAGGGCAGGAGATTCAGGGCAGGAGTTTCAGTGCAGCAGTTTCATAGCATGATATTCAGGGCATCAGAATGTGGGCATGAGTTTCTGGGCAGATGATTCAGGGCAGGAGTTTTAGGGCATGTGATTCAGGGTTTGAGTTTCAGTGCATGAGTTTCAGGGCAGGAGTTTCAGGGTATGAGATTTAGGGCATGAGTTTCAGTGCATGAGATTCAGGGCTTGAGTTTCAGGGCATGAGGTTCAGGGCATGAATTTCAGTGCATGAGATTCAGGGCATCAGTTTCAGGGCAGGAGTTTCAGTGCATGAGTTTCACGGCATGAGATTCAGGGCATGAGTTTCAGGGCATGAGTTTCAGGGCATGGGTTTCAGGTCGGTGGTTTCAGGGCATGAGATTCAGGGCATGAGTTTCAGGGCAGGAATTTCAGGGCATGAGATTCAGGGCATGAGTTTCTGGGCAGATGATTCAGGGCAGGAGTTTTAGGGCATGCGATTCAGGGCATGAGTTTCAGTGCATGAGTTTCAGGGCAGGAGTTTCAGGGTATGAGAATTAGGGCATGACTTTGAGGGCAGGAGATTCAGGGTTTGAGTTTCAGGGCATGAGATTCAGTGAAGGAGTTTCAGGGCATGATATTCAGGGCAGCAGTTTCAGGGCATGAGATTCAGGACATGAGTTTCAGTGCAGTAGTTTATGGGCATGAGATTCAGGGCATGAGTTTCAGGGCATGTGATTCAGGACAGGAGTTTCAGGGCATGAGATTCAGGACATGAGTTTCAGGGCATGAGATTCAGTACATGAGTTTCAGGGCATGAGTTTCAGGTCTGTGGTTTCTGGGCTTGAGATTCAGCGCAGCAGTTTCAGAGCAGCAGTTTCAGGGTATGAGATTCAGGGCGTGAGATTCAGGGCAGGAGAATCAGGGCTTGATTTTCAGAGCATGAGATTCAGGGGATGAGTTTCAGTGCATGAGTTTGAGGGCAGGAGTTTCACGGCATGAGATTCAGGGCATGAGTTTCAGGGCATGAGATTCAGGTCTGTGGTTTCCGGGCTTGAGATTCAGCGCAGCAGTTTCAGAGCAGCAGTTTCAGGGCATGAGGTTCAGGGCATGAGTTTCAGGGCATGAGTTTCAGGGCAGGAGTTTCAGGGTATGATATTCAGGGCATGAGTTTCAGGGCAGGAGAATCAGGGCTTGAGTTTCAGAGCATGAGATTCAGGGGATGAGTTTCAGTGCATGAATTTCAGGGCATGAGATTCAGGGCATGAGTTTCAGGAAAGGAGATTCAGGGCATGAGTTTCAGTGCATGAGTTTGAGGGCAGGAGTTTCACAGCATGAGATTCAGGGCATGAGTTTCAGGGCATGAGATTCAGGACATGAGTTTCAGGGCATGAGTTTCAGGTCTGTGGTTTCAGGGCTTGAGATTCAGGGCAGCAGTTTCAGGGCAGGAGTTTCATGGCAGGAGTTTCAGGGCATGAGATTCAGGGCAAGAGTTTCATGGCAGGAGTTTCAGTGCATGATTTTCAGGGCATGAGATTCAGGGCATGAGTTTCAGGGCAGGAATTTCAGGGCATGAGATTCAGGCATGAGTCTTAGGGTAGGTGTTTCAGTGCAACAGTTTCAGGGCATGAGATTCGGGGCATGAGTTTCAGGGTAGGAATTTCAGGATATGACATTCAGGGCATGTGCTTTAGGGCAGGTGTTTCAGTGCAAGAGTTTGAGGGCATGAGATTCAGGGCAGGAATTTCAGGACATGACATTCAGGGCATGTGTTTTAGGGCAGGTGTTTCAGTGCAAGAGTTTGAGGGCATGACATTCAGGGCATGAGTTTCAAGGCAGGAGATTCAGGGCAGGAGATTCAGGGCATGAGATTCGGGGCTTGAGTTTCAAGGCAGGTGTTTTAGGGCACGTGTTTCAGTGCAGGAGTTTCAGGGCAGGAGATTCAGAGCATGAGTTTCAGTGTATGAGTTTGAGGGCAGCAATTTCAGGGCATGAGATTCAGGGCATGAGTTTCAGGGCATGAGATTCAGGGCAGGAATTTCAGGGCATGCGATTCAGGACCTGAGTTTCTGGGCAGATGATTCAGGGCAGGAGTTTTAGGGCATGTGATTAAGGGCAATGGTTTCAGTGCATGAGTTTCAGGCAGGAGTTTCAGGGCAGGTGATTCAGGGCAGGAGTTTCAGGACATGAGATTCAGGGCATGAGTTTCAAAGCAGGAGATTCAGGGCAGGAGTTTCATTGCAGGAGTTTCAGAGCATGAGATTCAGGGCATGACATTCAGGGCATTAGTTGCAGGGCAGGAGATTCAGGGCAGGAGTTTCAGTGCAGCAGTTTCATAGCATGATATTCAGGGCATCAGATTGTGGGCATGAGTTTCTGGGCAGATGATTCAGGGCAGGAGTTTTAGGGCATGTGATTCAGGGTTTGAGTTTCAGTGCATGAGTTTCAGGGCAGGAGTTTCAGGGCATGAGGTTCAGGGCATGAATTTCAGTGCATGAGATTCAGGGCATCAGTTTCAGGGCTGGAGTTTCAGTGCATGAGTTTCACGGCATGAGATTCAGGGCATGAGTTTCAGGGCATGAGTTTCAGGGCATGTGTTTCAGGGCAGGAATTTCAGGGCATGACATTCAGGGCATGAATTTCTGGGCAGATGATTCAGGGCAGGAGTTTCAGTGCATGAGTTTCAGGGCAGGAGTTTCAGGGTATGAGAATTAGGGCATGATTTTGAGGGCAGGAGATTCAGGGTTTGAGTTTCAGGGCATGATATTCAGGGCATGAGTTTCCGGGCATGAGATTCAGTGAAGGAGTTTCAGGGCATGATATTCAGGGCATCAGTTTCAGGGCATGAGATTCAGGACATGAGTTTCAGTGCAGTAGTTTATGGGCATGAGATTCAGGGCATGAGTTTCAGGGCATGTGATTCAGGACAGGAGTTTCAGGGCATGAGATTCAGGACATGAGTTTCAGGGCATGAGATTCAGTACATGAGTTTCAGGGCATGAGTTTCAGGTCTGTGGTTTCTGGGCTTGAGATTCAGCGCAGCAGTTTCAGAGCAGCAGTTTCAGGGCATGAGATTCAGGGCATGAGTTTCAGGGCATGAGTTTCAGAGCAGGAGTTTCAGGGTATGAGATTCAGGGCATGAGTTTCAGGGCAGGAGAATCAGAGCATGTGTTTCAGAGCATGAGATTCAGGGGATGAGTTTCAGTGCATGAATTTCAGGGCATGAGATTCAGGGCATGAGTTTCAGGACAGGAGATTCTGGGCATGAGTTTCAGGGCATGAGATTCAGGACATGAGTTTCAGGGCATGAGTTTCAGGTGCGTGGTTTCAGGGCTTGAGATTCAGGGCAGCAGTTTCAGGGCAGGAGTTTCATGGCAGGTGTTTCAGGGCATGAGATTCAGGGCAAGAGTTTCATGGCAGGAGTTTCAGTGCAGGATTTTCAGTGCATGAGATTCAGGGCATGAGTTTCAGGGCAGGAATTTCAGGGCATGAGATTCAGGGCATGAGTCTTAGGGTAGGTGTTTCAGTGCAAGAGTTTCAGGGCATGAGATTCAGGGCATGAGTTTCAGGGCAGGAATTTCAGGACATGACATTCAGGGCATGTGTTTTAGGGCTGGTGTTTCAGTGCAAGAGTTTGAGGGCATGAGATTCAGGGCATGAGTTTCAGGACAGGAGATTTAGGGCATGAGTTTCAGTGCATGAGTTTGAGGGCAGGAGTTTCACGGCATGAGATTCAGGGCATGAGTTTCAGGGCATGAGATTCAGGACATGAGTTTCAGGGCATGAGTTTCAGGTCTGTGGTTTAAGGGCTTGAGATTCAGGGCAGCAGTTTCAGGGCAGGAGTTTCATGGCAGGAGTTTCAGGGCATGAGATTCACGGCAAGAGTTTCATGGCAGGAGTTTCAGTGCAGGAGTTTCAGGGCATGAGATTCAGGGCATGAGTTTCAGGGCAGGAATTTCAGGGCATGAGATTCAGGGCATGAGTTTCAGGGCATGAGTTTCAGGGCATGAGATTCACGACATGAGTTTCAGGGCATGGGTTTCAGTTCTGTGGTTTCAAGGCTTGAGATTCAGGGCAGCAGTTTCAGGGCAGGAGATTCAGGGCATGAGATTCAGGACATGAGTTTCAGGGCATGAGTTTCAGGGCATGAGATTCACGACCTGAGTTTCAGGGCATGGGTTACAGGTCTGTGGTTTCAGGGCTTGAGATTCAGGGCAGCAGTTCCAGGGCAGAAGATTCAGGGCAGGAGATTCAGGGCAGGTGATTCAGTGCAAGAGTTTCAGTGCAAGAGTTTCAGGGCATGTCTTTCAGTGCATGAGTTTCAGGACAGGAGTTTCAGAGATTGAGATTCAGGGCATGAGTTTCAGGGCAGGATTTTCACGGCCTGAGTTTAAGGTCATGAGATTTAGCGCATGAGATTCAGTGCATGAGTTTCAGGGCAGAAGTTTCAGGGCATGAGATTCAGGGCATGAGTTTCAGGGCATGAGACTCAGGACAGGAGTTTCAAGGCAAGAGATTCAGGGCATAAGTTTCAGTGCATGAGTTTCAGTGCATGAGTTTGAGGGCAGGAGTTTCAGGGCATGAGATTCAGGGCATGAGTTTCAGGGCATGGCATTCAGGGCAGGAGTTTCACGGCATGAGATTCAGGGCATGAGTTTCAGGGCATGAGATTCAGGACATGAGTTTCAGGGCATGAGTTTCAGGTCTGTGGTTTCAGGGCTTGAGATTCAATGCAGCAGTTTCAGGGCAGGAGTTTCATGGCAGGAGTTTCAGGGCATGAGATTCAGGGCAAGAGTTTCATGGCAGGAGTTTCAGTGCAGGAGTTTCAGGGCATGAGATTCAGGGCATGAGTTTCAGGGCAGGAATTTCAGGGCATGAGATTCAGGGCATGAGTTTTAGGGTAGGTGTTTCAGTGCAAGAGTTTCAGGTCGTGAGATTCAGGACATGAGTTTCAGGGCAGGAATTTCAGGACATGACATTCAGGGCATGTGTTTTAGGGCAGGTGTTTCAGTGCAAGAGTTTGAGGGCATGAGATTCAGGGCATGAGTTTCAAGGCAGGAGATTCAGGGCAGGAGATTCAGGGCATGAGATTCGGGGCTTGAGTTTCAAGGCAGGTGTTTTAGGGCACGTGTTTCAGTGCAGGAGTTTCAGGGCAGGAGATTCAGAGCATGAGTTTCAGTGCATGAGTTTGAGGGCAGGAGTTTCACGGCATGATATTCAGGTCATGAGTTTCAGTGCATGGGTTTCAGGTCTGTTGTTTCAAGGCTTGAGATTCAGGGCAGCAGTTTCAGGGCAGGAGATTCAGGGCATGAGTTTCAGGGCATGAGATTCAGGACATGAGTTTCAGGGCATGAGTTTCAGGTCTGTGGTTTCAGGGCTTGAGATTCAATGCAGCAGTTTCAGGGCAGGAGTTTCATGGCAGGAGTTTCAGGGCATGAGATTCAGGGCAAGAGTTTCATGGCAGGAGTTTCAGTGCAGGAGTTTCAGGGCATGAGATTCAGGGCATGAGTTTCAGGGCAGGAATTTCAGGGCATGAGATTCAGGGCATGAGTTTTAGGGTAGGTGTTTCAGTGCAAGAGTTTCAGGTCGTGAGATTCAGGACATGAGTTTCAGGGCAGGAATTTCAGGACATGACATTCAGGGCATGTGTTTTAGGGCAGGTGTTTCAGTGCAAGAGTTTGAGGGCATGAGATTCAGGGCATGAGTTTCAAGGCAGGAGATTCAGGGCAGGAGATTCAGGGCATGAGATTCGGGGCTTGAATTTCAAGGCAGGTGTTTTAGGGCACGTGTTTCAGTGCAGGAGTTTCAGGGCAGGAGATTCAGAGCATGAGTTTCAGTGCATGAGTTTGAGGGCAGGAGTTTCACGGCATGATATTCAGGTCATGAGTTTCAGTGCATGGGTTTCAGGTCTGTTGTTTCAAGGCTTGAGATTCAGGGCAGCAGTTTCAGGGCAGGAGATTCAGGGCATGAGTTTCAGGGCATGAGATTCAGGACATGAGTTTCAGGGCATGAGTTTCAGGTCTGTGGTTTCAGGGCTTGAGATTCAATGCAGCAGTTTCAGGGCAGGAGTTTCATGGCAGGAGTTTCAGGGCATGAGATTCAGGGCAAGAGTTTCATGGCAGGAGTTTCAGTGCAGGAGTTTCAGGGCATGAGATTCAGGGCATGAGTTTCAGGGCAGGAATTTCAGGGCATGAGATTCAGGGCATGGTTTTTAGGGTAGGTGTTTCAGTGCAAGAGTTTCAGGTCGTGAGATTCAGGACATGAGTTTCAGGGCAGGAATTTCAGGACATGACATTCAGGGCATGTGTTTTAGGGCAGGTGTTTCAGTGCAAGAGTTTGAGGGCATGAGATTCAGGGCATGAGTTTCAAGGCAGGAGATTCAGGGCATGAGATTCGGGGCTTGAGTTTCAAGGCAGGTGTTTTAGGGCACGTGTTTCAGTGCAGGAGTTTCAGGGCAGGAGATTCAGAGCATGAGTTTCAGTGCATGAGTTTGAGGGCAGGAGTTTCACGGCATGATATTCAGGTCATGAGTTTCAGTGCATGGGTTTCAGGTCTGTTGTTTCAAGGCTTGAGATTCAGGGCAGCAGTTTCAGGGCAGTAGATTCAGGGCAGGTGTTTCAGTGCAAGAGTTTCAGTGCAAGAGTTTCAGGGCATGTCTTTCAGTACATGAGTTTCAGGGCAGGAGTTTCAGAGCATGAGATTCAGGGCATGAGTTTCAGGGCATGACTTTCAGGGCATGTAATTCAGGGCGTGAGTTTCAGGATATGAGATTCATGGCATGAGTTTCAGTGCAGGAGTTTCAGGGCATGAAATTCAGGGCATGAGTTTCAAGGCAGGAGATTCAGGGCATGAGATTCGGGGCTTGAGTTTCAAGGCAGGTGTTTTAGGGCACGTGTTTCAGTGCAGGAGTTTCAGGGCAGGAGATTCAGAGCATGAGTTTCAGTGCATGAGTTTGAGGGCAGGAGTTTCACGGCATGAGATTCAGGGCATGAGTATCAGGGCATGAGATTCAGGACATGAGTTTCAGGGCATGGGTTTCAGGTCTGTGGTTTCAGGGCTTGAGATTCAGGGCAGCAGTTTCAGGACAGGAGATTCAGGGCAGGAGATTCAGGGCAGGTGTTTCAGTGCAAGAGTTTCAGTGCAAGAGTTTCAGGGCATGTCTTTCAGTGCATGAGTTTCAGGGCAGGAGTTTCAGAGCATGAGATTCAGGGCATGAGTTTCAGGGAAGGAGATTCACGGCTTGAGTTTAAGGTCATGAGATTTAGCGCATGAGGTTCAGTGCATGAGTTTCAGGGTAGAAGAATCAGGGCTAGAGTTTCAGGGCATGAGATTCAGGGCATGAGTTTCTGGGGATGGGTTTCAGGGCATGTAATTCAGGGTGTGAGTTTCAGGATATGAGATTCATGGCATGAGTTTCAGTGCAGGAGTTTCAGGGCATGAGATTCAGGGCATGAGTTTCAGGGCATGAGATTCAGGACAGGAGATTCAAGGCATGAGATTCAGGGCATGAGTTTCAGTGCATGAGTTTCAGTGCATGAGTTTGAGGGCAGGAGTTTCAGGGCATGAGATTCAGGGCATGAGTTTCAGGGCATGGCATTCAGGGCATGAGTTTCAGGGCATGAGATTCAGGGCAGGAATTGCAGGGCATGTGATTCAGGGCCTGAGTTTCTGGGCAGATGATTCAGGGCAGGAGTTTTAGGGCATGTGATTCAGGGCATGAGTTTCAGTGCATGAGATTCAGGGCTTGAGTTTCAGGGCATGAGGTTCTGGGCAGGAATTTCAGGACATGACATTCAGGGCATGAGTTTAGGGCAGGTGCTTCAATGCAGGAGTTTCAGGGCATGAGATTCAGGGCATGAGTTTCAGGGCAGGTGATTCAGGGCAGGTGTTTCAGGACATGATTTTCAGGGCATGAGTTTCAGGTCTGTGGTTTAAGGGCTTGAGATTCAGGGCAGCAGTTTCAGGGCAGGAGTTTCATGGCAGGAGTTTCAGGGCAGGAGATTCAGGGCAGGAGTTTCAGTGCAGGAGTTTCAGGGCATGAGATTCAGGGCATGAGTTTCAGGGCAGGAATTTCAGGGCATGAGATTCAGGGCATGAGTTTTAGGGTAGGTGTTTCAGTGCAAGAGTTTCACGGCATGAGATTCAAGTCATGAGTTTCAGGGCATGAATTTCAGGGCATGAGATTCACGACATGAGTTTCAGGGCATGGGTTTCAGGTCCGTGGTTTCAAGGCTTGAGATTCAGGGCAGCAGTTTCAGGGCAGGAGATTCAGGGCATGAGTTTCAGGGCATGAGATTCAGGACATGATTTTCTGGGCATGAGTTTCAGGTCTGTGCTTTCAGGGCTTGAGATTCAATGCAGCAGTTTCAGGGCAGGAGTTTCATGGCAGGAGTTTCAGGGCATGAGATTCAGGGCAAGAGTTTCATGGCAGGAGTTTCAGTGCAGGAGTTTCAGGGCATGAGATTCAGGGCATGAGTTTCAGGGCAGGAATTTCAGGGCATGAGATTCAGGGCATGAGTTTTAGGGTAGGTGTTTCAGTGCAAGAGTTTCAGGTCGTGAGATTCAGGACATGAGTTTCAGGGCAGGAATTTCAGGACATGACATTCAGGGCATGTGTTTTAGGGCAGGTGTTTCAGTGCAAGAGTTTGAGGGCATGAGATTCAGGGCATGAGTTTCAAGGCAGGAGATTCAGGGCAGGAGATTCAGGGCATGAGATTCGGGGCTTGAGTTTCAAGGCAGGTGTTTTAGGGCACGTGTTTCAGTGCAGGAGTTTCAGGGCAGGAGATTCAGAGCATGAGTTTCAGTGCATGAGTTTGAGGGCAGGAGTTTCACGGCATGATATTCAGGTCATGAGTTTCAGTGCATGGGTTTCAGGTCTGTTGTTTCAAGGCTTGAGATTCAGGGCAGCAGTTTCAGGGCAGGAGATTCAGGGCATGAGTTTCAGGGCATGAGATTCAGGACATGAGTTTCAGGGCATGAGTTTCAGGTCTGTGGTTTCAGGGCTTGAGATTCAATGCAGCAGTTTCAGGGCAGGAGTTTCATGGCAGGAGTTTCAGGGCATGAGATTCAGGGCAAGAGTTTCATGGCAGGAGTTTCAGTGCAGGATTTTCAGGGCATGAGATTCAGGGCATGAGTTTCAGGGCAGGAATTTCAGGGCATGAGATTCAGGGCATGAGTTTTAGGGTAGGTGTTTCAGTGCAAGAGTTTCAGGTCGTGAGATTCAGGACATGAGTTTCAGGGCAGGAATTTCAGGACATGACATTCAGGGCATGTGTTTTAGGGCAGGTGTTTCAGTGCAAGAGTTTGAGGGCATGAGATTCAGGGCATGAGTTTCAAGGCAGGAGATTCAGGGCAGGAGATTCAGGGCATGAGATTCGGGGCTTGAGTTTCAAGGCAGGTGTTTTAGGGCACGTGTTTCAGTGCAGGAGTTTCAGGGCAGGAGATTCAGAGCATGAGTTTCAGTGCATGAGTTTGAGGGCAGGAGTTTCACGGCATGATATTCAGGTCATGAGTTTCAGTGCATGGGTTACAGGTCTGTTGTTTCAAGGCTTGAGATTCAGGGCAGCAGTTTCAGGGCAGGAGATTCAGGGCAGGTGTTTCAGTGCAAGAGTTTCAGTGCAAGAGTTTCAGGGCATGTCTTTCAGTACATGAGTTTCAGGACAGGAGTTTCAGAGCATGAGATTCAGGGCATGAGTTTCAGGGCATGACTTTCAGGGCATGTAATTCAGGGCGTGAGTTTCAGGATATGAGATTCATGGCATGAGTTTCAGTGCAGGAGTTTCAGGGCATGAGATTCAGGGCATGAGTTTCAAGGCAGGAGATTCAGGGCATGAGATTCGGGGCTTGAGTTTCAAGGCAGGTGTTTTAGGGCACGTGTTTCAGTGCAGGAGTTTCAGGGCAGGAGATTCAGAGCATGAGTTTCAGTGCATGAGTTTAAGGCAGGAGTTTCACGGCATGAGATTCAGGGCATGAGTATCAGGGCATGAGATTCAGGACATGAGTTTCAGGGCATGGGTTTCAGGTCTGTGGTTTCAGGGCTTGAGATTCAGGGCAGCAGTTTCAGGACAGGAGATTCAGGGCAGGAGATTCAGGGCAGGTGTTTCAGTGCAAGAGTTTCAGTGCAAGAGTTTCAGGGCATGTCTTTCAGTGCATGAGTTTCAGGGCAGGAGTTTCAGAGCATGAGATTCAGGGCATGAGTTTCAGGGAAGGAGATTCACGGCTTGAGTTTAAGGTCATGAGATTTAGCGCATGAGGTTCAGTGCATGAGTTTCAGGGTAGAAGAATCAGGGCTAGAGTTTCAGGGCATGAGATTCAGGGCATGAGTTTCTGGGGATGGGTTTCAGGGCATGTAATTCAGGGTGTGAGTTTCAGGATATGAGATTCATGGCATGAGTTTCAGTGCAGGAGTTTCAGGGCATGAGATTCAGGGCATGAGTTTCAGGGCATGAGATTCAGGACAGGAGATTCAAGGCATGAGATTCAGGGCATGAGTTTCAGTGCATGAGTTTCAGTGCATGAGTTTGAGGGCAGGAGTTTCAGGGCATGAGATTCAGGGCATGAGTTTCAGGGCATGGCATTCAGGGCATGAGTTTCAGGGCATGAGATTCAGGGCAGGAATTGCAGGGCATGTGATTCAGGGCCTGAGTTTCTGGGCAGATGATTCAGGGCAGGAGTTTTAGGGCATGTGATTCAGGGCATGAGTTTCAGTGCATGAGATTCAGGGCTTGAGTTTCAGGGCATGAGGTTCTGGGCAGGAATTTCAGGACATGACATTCAGGGCATGAGTTTAGGGCAGGTGCTTCAATGCAGGAGTTTCAGGGCATGAGATTCAGGGCATGAGTTTCAGGGCAGGTGATTCAGGGCAGGTGTTTCAGGACATGAGTTTCAGGGCATGAGTTTCAGGTCTGTGGTTTAAGGGCTTGAGATTCAGGGCAGCAGTTTCAGGGCAGGAGTTTCATGGCAGGAGTTTCAGGGCAGGAGATTCAGGGCAGGAGTTTCAGTGCAGGAGTTTCAGGGCATGAGATTCAGGGCATGAGTTTCAGGGCAGGAATTTCAGGGCATGAGATTCAGGGCATGAGTTTTAGGGTAGGTGTTTCAGTGCAAGAGTTTCACGGCATGAGATTCAAGTCATGAGTTTCAGGGCATGAATTTCAGGGCATGAGATTCACGACATGAGTTTCAGGGCATGGGTTTCAGGTCCGTGGTTTCAAGGCTTGAGATTCAGGGCAGCAGTTTCAGGGCAGGAGATTCAGGGCATGAGTTTCAGGGCATGAGATTCAGGACATGAGTTTCAGGGCATGAGTTTCAGGTCTGTGCTTTCAGGGCTTGAGATTCAATGCAGCAGTTTCAGGGCAGGAGTTTCATGGCAGGAGTTTCAGGGCATGAGATTCAGGGCAAGAGTTTCATGGCAGGAGTTTCAGTGCAGGAGTTTCAGGGCATGAGATTCAGGGCATGAGTTTCAGGGCAGGAATTTCAGGGCATGAGATTCAGGGCATGAGTTTTAGGGTAGGTGTTTCAGTGCAAGAGTTTCAGGTCGTGAGATTCAGGACATGAGTTTCAGGGCAGGAATTTCAGGACATGACATTCAGGGCATGTGTTTTAGGGCAGGTGTTTCAGTGCAAGAGTTTGAGGGCATGAGATTCAGGGCATGAGTTTCAAGGCAGGAGATTCAGGGCAGGAGATTCAGGGCATGAGATTCGGGGCTTGAGTTTCAAGGCAGGTGTTTTAGGGCACGTGTTTCAGTGCAGGAGTTTCAGGGCAGGAGATTCAGAGCATGAGTTTCAGTGCATGAGTTTGAGGGCAGGAGTTTCACGGCATGATATTCAGGTCATGAGTTTCAGTGCATGGGTTTCAGGTCTGTTGTTTCAAGGCTTGAGATTCAGGGCAGCAGTTTCAGGGCAGGAGATTCAGGGCATGAGTTTCAGGGCATGAGATTCAGGACATGAGTTTCAGGGCATGAGTTTCAGGTCTGTGGTTTCAGGGCTTGAGATTCAATGCAGCAGTTTCAGGGCAGGAGTTTCATGGCAGGAGTTTCAGGGCATGAGATTCAGGGCAAGAGTTTCATGGCAGGAGTTTCAGTGCAGGATTTTCAGGGCATGAGATTCAGGGCATGAGTTTCAGGGCAGGAATTTCAGGGCATGAGATTCAGGGCATGAGTTTTAGGGTAGGTGTTTCAGTGCAAGAGTTTCAGGTCGTGAGATTCAGGACATGAGTTTCAGGGCAGGAATTTCAGGACATGACATTCAGGGCATGTGTTTTAGGGCAGGTGTTTCAGTGCAAGAGTTTGAGGGCATGAGATTCAGGGCATGAGTTTCAAGGCAGGAGATTCAGGGCAGGAGATTCAGGGCATGAGATTCGGGGCTTGAGTTTCAAGGCAGGTGTTTTAGGGCACGTGTTTCAGTGCAGGAGTTTCAGGGCAGGAGATTCAGAGCATGAGTTTCAGTGCATGAGTTTGAGGGCAGGAGTTTCACGGCATGATATTCAGGTCATGAGTTTCAGTGCATGGGTTACAGGTCTGTTGTTTCAAGGCTTGAGATTCAGGGCAGCAGTTTCAGGGCAGGAGATTCAGGGCAGGTGTTTCAGTGCAAGAGTTTCAGTGCAAGAGTTTCAGGGCATGTCTTTCAGTACATGAGTTTCAGGACAGGAGTTTCAGAGCATGAGATTCAGGGCATGAGTTTCAGGGCATGACTTTCAGGGCATGTAATTCAGGGCGTGAGTTTCAGGATATGAGATTCATGGCATGAGTTTCAGTGCAGGGTTTTCAGGGCATGAGATTCAGGGCATGAGTTTCAAGGCAGGAGATTCAGGGCATGAGATTCGGGGCTTGAGTTTCAAGGCAGGTGTTTTAGGGCACGTGTTTCAGTGCAGGAGTTTCAGGGCAGGAGATTCAGAGCATGAGTTTCAGTGCATGAGTTTGAGGGCAGGAGTTTCACGGCATGAGATTCAGGGCATGAGTATCAGGGCATGAGATTCAGGACATGAGTTTCAGGGCATGGGTTTCAGGTCTGTGGTTTCAGGGCTTGAGATTCAGGGCAGCAGTTTCAGGACAGGAGATTCAGGGCAGGAGATTCAGGGCAGGTGTTTCAGTGCAAGAGTTTCAGTGCAAGAGTTTCAGGGCATGTCTTTCAGTGCATGAGTTTCAGGGCAGGAGTTTCAGAGCATGAGATTCAGGGCATGAGTTTCAGGGAAGGAGATTCACGGCTTGAGTTTAAGGTCATGAGATTTAGCGCATGAGGTTCAGTGCATGAGTTTCAGGGTAGAAGAATCAGGGCTAGAGTTTCAGGGCATGAGATTCAGGGCATGAGTTTCTGGGGATGGGTTTCAGGGCATGTAATTCAGGGTGTGAGTTTCAGGATATGAGATTCATGGCATGAGTTTCAGTGCAGGAGTTTCAGGGCATGAGATTCAGGGCATGAGTTTCAGGGCATGAGATTCAGGACAGGAGATTCAAGGCATGAGATTCAGGGCATGAGTTTCAGTGCATGAGTTTCAGTGCATGAGTTTGAGGGCAGGAGTTTCAGGGCATGAGATTCAGAGCATGAGTTTCAGGGCATGGCATTCAGGGCATGAGTTTCAGGGCATGAGATTCAGGGCAGGAATTGCAGGGCATGTGATTCAGGGCCTGAGTTTCTGGGCAGATGATTCAGGGCAGGAGTTTTAGGGCATGTGATTCAGGGCATGAGTTTCAGTGCATGAGATTCAGGGCTTGAGTTTCAGGGCATGAGGTTCTGGGCAGGAATTTCAGGACATGACATTCAGGGCATGAGTTTAGGGCAGGTGCTTCAATGCAGGAGTTTCAGGGCATGAGATTCAGGGCATGAGTTTCAGGGCAGGTGATTCAGGGCAGGTGTTTCAGGACATGAGTTTCAGGGCATGAGTTTCAGGTCTGTGGTTTAAGGGCTTGAGATTCAGGGCAGCAGTTTCAGGGCAGGAGTTTCATGGCAGGAGTTGCAGGGCATGAGATTCAGGGCAAGAGTTTCATGGCAGGAGTTTCAGTGCAGGAGTTTCAGGGCATGAGATTCAGGGCATGAGTTTCAGGGCAGGAATTTCAGGGCATGAGATTCAGGGCATGAGTTTTAGGGTAGGTGTTTCAGTGCAAGAGTTTCACGGCATGAGATTCAAGTCATGAGTTTCAGGGCATGAATTTCAGGGCATGAGATTCACGACATGAGTTTCAGGGCATGGGTTTCAGGTCCGTGGTTTCAAGGCTTGAGATTCAGGGCAGCAGTTTCAGGGCAGGAGATTCAGGGCATGAGATTCAGGACATGAGTTTCAGGGCATGAGTTTCAGGGCATGAGTTTCAGGGCATGAGATTCACGACATGAGTTTCAGGGCATGGGTTACAGGTCTGTGGTTTCAGGGCTTGAGATTCAGGGCAGCAGTTCCAGGGCAGAAGATTCAGGGCAGGAGATTCAGGGCAGGTGATTCAGTGCAAGAGTTTCAGTGCAAGAGTTTCAGGGCATGTCTTTCAGTGCATGAGTTTCAGGACAGGAGTTTCAGAGCTTGAGATTCAGGGCATGAGTTTCAGGGCAGGAGTTTCACGGCCTGAGTTTAAGGTCATGAGATTTAGCGCATGAGATTCAGTGCATGAGTTTCAGGGCAGAAGTTTCAGGGCATGAGATTCAGGGCATGAGTTTCAGGGCATGAGACTCAGGACAGCAGTTTCAAGGCATGAGATTCAGGGCATAAGTTTCAGTGCATGAGTTTCAGTGCATGAGTTTGAGGGCAGGAGTTTCAGGGCATGAGATTCAGGGCATGAGTTTCAGGGCATGAGATTCACGACATGAGTTTCAGGGCATGGGTTACAGGTCTGTGGTTTCAAGGCTTGAGATTCAGGGCAGCAGTTCCAGGGCAGAAGATTCAGGGCAGGAGATTCAGGGCAGGTGATTCAGTGCAAGAGTTTCAGTGCAAGAGTTTCAGGGCATGTCTTTCAGTGCATGAGTTTCAGGACAGGAGTTTCAGAGCTTGAGATTCAGGGCATGAGTTTCAGGGCAGGAGTTTCACGGCCTGAGTTTAAGGTCATGAGATTTAGCGCATGAGATTCAGTGCATGAGTTTCAGGGCAGAAGTTTCAGGGCATGAGATTCAGGGCATGAGTTTCAGGGCATGAGACTCAGGACAGGAGTTTCAAGGCATGAGATTCAGGGCATAAGTTTCAGTGCATGAGTTTCAGTGCATGAGTTTGAGGGCAGGAGTTTCAGGGCATGAGATTCAGGGCATGAGTTTCAGGGCATGGCATTCAGGGCAGGAGTTTCACGGCATGAGATTCAGGGCATGAGTTTCAGGGCATGAGATTCAGGACATGAGTTTCAGGGCATGAGTTTCAGGTCTGTGGTTTCAGGGCTTGAGATTCAATGCAGCAGTTTCAGGGCAGGAGTTTCATGGCAGGAGTTTCAGGGCATGAGATTCAGGGCAAGAGTTTCATGGCAGGAGTTTCAGTGCAGGAGTTTCAGGGCATGAGATTCAGGGCATGAGTTTCAGGGCAGGAATTTCAGGGCATGAGTTTCGGGGCTTGAGTTTCGAGGCAGGTGTTTTAGGGCACGTCTTTCAGTGCAGGAGTTTCAGGGCAGGAGATTCAGAGCATGAGTTTCAGTGCATGGGTTTCAGGTCTGTTGTTTCAAGGCTTGAGATTCAGGGCAGCAGTTTCAGGGCAGGAGATTCAGGGCATGAGTTTCAGGGCATGAGATTCAGGACATGAGTTTCAGGGCATGAGTTTCAGGTCTGTGGTTTCAGGGCTTGAGATTCAATGCAGCAGTTTCAGGGCAGGAGTTTCATGGCAGGAGTTTCAGGGCATGAGATTCAGGGCAAGAGTTTCATGGCAGGAGTTTCAGTGCAGGATTTTCAGGGCATGAGATTCAGGGCATGAGTTTCAGGGCAGGAATTTCAGGGCATGAGATTCAGGGCATGAGTTTTAGGGTAGGTGTTTCAGTGCAAGAGTTTCAGGTCGTGAGATTCAGGACATGAGTTTCAGGGCAGGAATTTCAGGACATGACATTCAGGGCATGTGTTTTAGGGCAGGTGTTTCAGTGCAAGAGTTTGAGGGCATGAGATTCAGGGCATGAGTTTCAAGGCAGGAGATTCAGGGCAGGAGATTCAGGGCATGAGATTCGGGGCTTGAGTTTCAAGGCAGGTGTTTTAGGGCACGTGTTTCAGTGCAGGAGTTTCAGGGCAGGAGATTCAGAGCATGAGTTTCAGTGCATGAGTTTGAGGGCAGGAGTTTCACGGCATGATATTCAGGTCATGAGTTTCAGTGCATGGGTTACAGGTCTGTTGTTTCAAGGCTTGAGATTCAGGGCAGCAGTTTCAGGGCAGGAGATTCAGGGCAGGTGTTTCAGTGCAAGAGTTTCAGTGCAAGAGTTTCAGGGCATGTCTTTCAGTACATGAGTTTCAGGACAGGAGTTTCAGAGCATGAGATTCAGGGCATGAGTTTCAGGGCATGACTTTCAGGGCATGTAATTCAGGGCGTGAGTTTCAGGATATGAGATTCATGGCATGAGTTTCAGTGCAGGAGTTTCAGGGCATGAGATTCAGGGCATGAGTTTCAAGGCAGGAGATTCAGGGCATGAGATTCGGGGCTTGAGTTTCAAGGCAGGTGTTTTAGGGCACGTGTTTCAGTGCAGGAGTTTCAGGGCAGGAGATTCAGAGCATGAGTTTCAGTGCATGAGTTTGAGGGCAGGAGTTTCACGGCATGAGATTCAGGGCATGAGTATCAGGGCATGAGATTCAGGACATGAGTTTCAGGGCATGGGTTTCAGGTCTGTGGTTTCAGGGCTTGAGATTCAGGGCAGCAGTTTCAGGACAGGAGATTCAGGGCAGGAGATTCAGGGCAGGTGTTTCAGTGCAAGAGTTTCAGTGCAAGAGTTTCAGGGCATGTCTTTCAGTGCATGAGTTTCAGGGCAGGAGTTTCAGAGCATGAGATTCAGGGCATGAGTTTCAGGGAAGGAGATTCACGGCTTGAGTTTAAGGTCATGAGATTTAGCGCATGAGGTTCAGTGCATGAGTTTCAGGGTAGAAGAATCAGGGCTAGAATTTCAGGGCATGAGATTCAGGGCATGAGTTTCTGGGGATGGGTTTCAGGGCATGTAATTCAGGGTGTGAGTTTCAGGATATGAGATTCATGGCATGAGTTTCAGTGCAGGAGTTTCAGGGCATGAGATTCAGGGCATGAGTTTCAGGGCATGAGATTCCGGACAGGAGATTCAAGGCATGAGATTCAGGGCATGAGTTTCAGTGCATGAGTTTCAGTGCATGAGTTTGAGGGCAGGAGTTTCAGGGCATGAGATTCAGAGCATGAGTTTCAGGGCATGGCATTCAGGGCATGAGTTTCAGGGCATGAGATTCAGGGCAGGAATTGCAGGGCATGTGATTCAGGGCCTGAGTTTCTGGGCAGATGATTCAGGGCAGGAGTTTTAGGGCATGTGATTCAGGGCATGAGTTTCAGTGCATGAGATTCAGGGCTTGAGTTTCAGGGCATGAGGTTCTGGGCAGGAATTTCAGGACATGACATTCAGGGCATGAGTTTAGGGCAGGTGCTTCAATGCAGGAGTTTCAGGGCATGAGATTCAGGGCATGAGTTTCAGGGCAGGTGATTCAGGGCAGGTGTTTCAGGACATGAGTTTCAGGGCATGAGTTTCAGGTCTGTGGTTTAAGGGCTTGAGATTCAGGGCAGCAGTTTCAGGGCAGGAGTTTCATGGCAGGAGTTGCAGGGCATGAGATTCAGGGCAAGAGTTTCATGGCAGGAGTTTCAGTGCAGGAGTTTCAGGGCATGAGATTCAGGGCATGAGTTTCAGGGCAGGAATTTCAGGGCATGAGATTCAGGGCATGAGTTTTAGGGTAGGTGTTTCAGTGCAAGAGTTTCACGGCATGAGATTCAAGTCATGAGTTTCAGGGCATGAATTTCAGGGCATGAGATTCACGACATGAGTTTCAGGGCATGGGTTTCAGGTCCGTGGTTTCAAGGCTTGAGATTCAGGGCAGCAGTTTCAGGGCAGGAGATTCAGGGCATGAGATTCAGGACATGAGTTTCAGGGCATGAGTTTCAGGGCATGAGTTTCAGGGCATGAGATTCACGACATGAGTTTCAGGGCATGGGTTACAGGTCTGTGGTTTCAGGGCTTGAGATTCAGGGCAGCAGTTCCAGGGCAGAAGATTCAGGGCAGGAGATTCAGGGCAGGTGATTCAGTGCAAGAGTTTCAGTGCAAGAGTTTCAGGGCATGTCTTTCAGTGCATGAGTTTCAGGACAGGAGTTTCAGAGCTTGAGATTCAGGGCATGAGTTTCAGGGCAGGAGTTTCACGGCCTGAGTTTAAGGTCATGAGATTTAGCGCATGAGATTCAGTGCATGAGTTTCAGGGCAGAAGTTTCAGGGCATGAGATTCAGGGCATGAGTTTCAGGGCATGAGACTCAGGACAGCAGTTTCAAGGCATGAGATTCAGGGCATAAGTTTCAGTGCATGAGTTTCAGTGCATGAGTTTGAGGGCAGGAGTTTCAGGGCATGAGATTCAGGGCATGAGTTTCAGGGCATGAGATTCACGACATGAGTTTCAGGGCATGGGTTACAGGTCTGTGGTTTCAGGGCTTGAGATTCAGGGCAGCAGTTCCAGGGCAGAAGATTCAGGGCAGGAGATTCAGGGCAGGTGATTCAGTGCAAGAGTTTCAGTGCAAGAGTTTCAGGGCATGTCTTTCAGTGCATGAGTTTCAGGACAGGAGTTTCAGAGCTTGAGATTCAGGGCATGAGTTTCAGGGCAGGAGTTTCACGGCCTGAGTTTAAGGTCATGAGATTTAGCGCATGAGATTCAGTGCATGAGTTTCAGGGCAGAAGTTTCAGGGCATGAGATTCAGGGCATGAGTTTCAGGGCATGAGACTCAGGACAGGAGTTTCAAGGCATGAGATTCAGGGCATAAGTTTCAGTGCATGAGTTTCAGTGCATGAGTTTGAGGGCAGGAGTTTCAGGGCATGAGATTCAGGGCATGAGTTTCAGGGCATGGCATTCAGGGCAGGAGTTTCACGGCATGAGATTCAGGGCATGAGTTTCAGGGCATGAGATTCAGGACATGAGTTTCAGGGCATGAGTTTCAGGTCTGTGGTTTCAGGGCTTGAGATTCAATGCAGCAGTTTCAGGGCAGGAGTTTCATGGCAGGAGTTTCAGGGCATGAGATTCAGGGCAAGAGTTTCATGGCAGGAGTTTCAGTGCAGGAGTTTCAGGGCATGAGATTCAGGGCATGAGTTTCAGGGCAGGAATTTCAGGGCATGAGTTTCGGGGCTTGAGTTTCGAGGCAGGTGTTTTAGGGCACGTCTTTCAGTGCAGGAGTTTCAGGGCAGGAGATTCAGAGCATGAGTTTCAGTGCATGGGTTTCAGGTCTGTTGTTTCAAGGCTTGAGATTCAGGGCAGCAGTTTCAGGGCAGGAGATTCAGGGCAGGTGTTTCAGTGCAAGAGTTTCAGTGCAAGAGTTTCAGGGCATGTCTTTCAGTGCATGAGTTTCAGGGCAGGAGTTTCAGAGCATGAGATTCAGGGCATGAGTTTCAGGGCATGACTTTCAGGGCATGTAATTCAGGGCGTGAGTTTCAGGATATGAGATTCATGGCATGAGTTTCAGTGCAGGAGTTTCAGGGCATGAGATTCAGGGCATGAGTTTCAAGGCAGGAGATTCAGGGCATGAGATTCGGGGCTTGAGTTTCAAGGCAGGTGTTTTAGGGCACGTGTTTCAGTGCAGGAGTTTCAGGGCAGGAGATTCAGAGCATGAGTTTCAGTGCATGAGTTTGAGGGCAGGAGTTTCACGGCATGAGATTCAGGGCATGAGTATCAGGGCATGAGATTCAGGACAGGAGTTTCAGGGTATGGGTTTCAGGTCTGTGGTTTCAGGGCAGCAGTTTCAGGACTGGAGATTCAGGGCAGGAGATTCAGGGCAGGTGTTTCAGTGCAAGAGTTTCAGTGCAAGAGTTTCAGGGAAAGAGATTCACGGCTTGAGTTTAAGGTCATGAGATTTAGCGCATGAGGTTCAGTGCATGAGTTTCAGGGTAGAAGAATCAGGGCTTGAGTTTCAGGGCATGAGATTCAGGGCATGAGTTTCAGGCAATGAGTTTCAGGGCATGACTTTCAGGGCATGTAATTCAGGGCGTGAGTTTCAGGATATGAGATTCATGGCATGAGTTTCAGTGCAGGAGTTTCAGGGCATGAGATTCAGGGCATGAGTTTCAGGGCATGAGATTCAGGACAGGAGATTCAAGGCATGAGATTCAGGGCATGAGTTTCAGTGCATGAGTTTCAGTGCATGAGTTTGAGGGCAGGAGTTTCAGGGCATGAGATTCAGGGCATGAGTTTCAGGGCATGGAATTCAGGGCATGAGTTTCAGGGCATGAGATTCAGGGCAGGAATTGCAGGGCATGTGATTCAGGGCCTGAGTTTCTGGGCAGATGATTCAGGGCAGGAGTTTTAGGGCATGTGATTCAGGGCATGAGTTTCAGTGCATGAGATTCAGGGCTTGAGTTTCAGGGCATGAGGTTCTGGGCAGGAATTTTAGGACATGACATTCAGGGCATGAGTTTTAGGGCAGGTGCTTCAATGCAGGAGTTTCAGGGCATGAGATTCAGGGCATGAGTTTCAGGGCAGGTGATTCAGGGCAGGTGTTTCAGGACATGAGTTTCAGGGCATGAGATTCAGGGCATGAGGTTTAGGGTAGGTGTTTCAGTGCAAGAGTTTCAGTGCATGAGATTCAGGGCATGGCATTCAGGGCAGGAGTTTCACGGCATGAGATTCAGGGCATGAGTTTCAGGGCATGAGATTCAGGACATGAGTTTCAGGGCATGAGTTTCAGGTCTGTGGTTTCAGGGCTTGAGATTCAATGCAGCAGTTTCAGGGCAGGAGTTTCATGGCAGGAGTTTCAGGGCATGAGATTCAGGGCAAGAGTTTCATGGCAGGAGTTTCAGTGCAGGAGTTTCAGGGCATGAGATTCAGGGCATGAGTTTCAGGGCAGGAATTTCAGGGCATGAGATTCAGGGCATGAGTTTTAGGGTAGGTGTTTCAGTGCAAGAGTTTCAGGGCATGAGATTCAGGGCATGAGTTTCAGGGCAGGAATTTCAGGACATGACATTCAGGGCATGTGTTTTAGGGCAGGTGTTTCAGTGCAATAGTTTGAGGGCATGAGATTCAGGGCATGAGTTTCAAGGCAGGAGATTCAGGGCAGGAGATTCAGGGCATGAGATTCGGGGCTTGAGTTTCAAGGCAGGTGTTTTAGGGCACGTGTTTCATTGCAGGAGTTTCAGGGCAGGAGATTCAGAGCATGAGTTTCAGTGCATGAGTTTGAGGGCAGGAGTTTCACGGCATGAGATTCAGGTCATGAGTTTCAGTGCATGGGTTTCAGGTCTGTGGTTTCAAGGCTTGAGATTCAGGGCAGCAGTTTCAGGGCAGGAGATTCAGGGCAGGAGATTCAGGGCAGGTGTTTCAGTGCAAGAGTTTCAGTGCAAGAGTTTCAGGGCATGTCTTTCAGTGCATGAGTTTCAGGGCAGGAGTTTCAGAGCATGAGATTCAGGGCATGAGTTTCAGGGCATGACTTTCAGGGCATGTAATTCAGGGCGTGAGTTTCAGGATATGAGATTCATGGCATGAGTTTCAGTGCAGGAGTTTCAGGGCATGAGATTCAGGGCATGAGTTTCAGGGCATGAGATTCAGGGCATGAGATTCCGGGCAGGAATTTCAGGGCATGTGATTCAGGGCATGAGTTTCTGGGCAGATGATTCAGGGCAGGAGTTTTAGGGCATGTGATTCAGGGTATGAGTTTCAGTGCATGAGTTTCAGGGCAGGAGTTTCAGGGTATGAGATTTAGGGCATGAGTTTCAGTGCATGAGATTCAGGGCTTGAGTTTCAGGGCATTAGGTTCAGGGCATGAATTTCAGTGCATGAGATACAGGGCATCAGTTTCAGGGCAGGAGTTTCAGTGCATGAGTTTCACGGCATGAGATTCAGTGCATGAGTTTCAGTGCATGAGTTTTCAGTGCATGAGTTTGAGGGCAGGAGTTTCAGGGCATGGCATTCAGGGCATGAGTTTCAGGGCATGAGATTCCGGGCAGGAATTTCAGGGCATGTGATTCAGGGCATGAGTTTCTGGGCAGATGATTCAGGGCAGGAGTTTTAGGGCATGTAATTCAGGGCATGAGTTTCAGTGCATGAGTTTCAGGGCTGGAGTTTCTGGGTATGAGATTTAGGGCATGAGTTTCAGTGCATGAGATTCAGGGCTTGAGTTTCAGGGCATGAGGTTCAGGGCATGAGTTTCAGTGCTTGAGATTCAGTGCATCAGTTTCAGGGCAGGAGTTTCAGTTCATGAGTTTCACGGCATGAGATTCAGGGCATGAGTTTCAGGGCATGAGTTTCAGAGAATGAGATTCAGGACATGAGTTTCAGGGCATGGGTTTCAGGTCAGTGGTTTCTGGGCTTGAGATTGAGAGCAGCAGTTTCAGGGCAGAAGTTTCATGCCAGGAGTTTCAGGGCATGAGATTCAGGACATGAGTTTCAGGGCAGGAATTTCAGGGCATGAGATTCAGGGCATGAGTTTTAGGGCAGGTGCTTCAATGCAGGAGTTTCAGGGCATGAGATTCAGGGCATGAGTTTCAGGGCATGTGATTCAGGGCAGGAGTTTCAGGACATGAGATTCAGGGCATGAGATTCAGGGCATGAATTTCAAAGCAGGAGATTCAGGGCAGGAGTTTCATTGCAGGAGTTTCAGAGCATGAGATTCAGGGCATGAGATTCAGGGCATGAGTTTCAGGGCAAGAGATTCAGGGCAGGTGTTTCAGTGCAGGAGCCTCATAGCATGAGATTCAGGGCATCAGATTGTGGGCATGAGTTTCAGGCCAGGAGTTTCAGTGCAGGAGTTGTAGGGCATGAGATTCAGGGCAAGAGTTTCAGAGCAGGTGATTCAGGGCAGGAGTTTCAGGGCACGAGATTCAGTGCATTAGTTTCAGGGCATGAGTTTCAGGTCTGTGGTTTCAGGGCTTGAGATTCAGGGCAGCAGTTTCAGGAGAGGAGATTCAGGGCAGGAGATTCAGGGCAGGTGTTTCAGTGCAAGAGTTTCAGGGCATGTCTTTCAGTGCATGAGTTTCAGGGCAGGAGTTTCAGAGCATCAGATTCAGGGCATGAGTTTCAGGGAAGGAGATTCACGGCTTGAGTTTAAGGTCATGAGATTTAGCGCATGAGGTTCAGTGCATGAGTTTCAGGGTAGAAGAATCAGGGGTTGAGTTTCAGGGCATGAGATTCAGGGCATGAGTTTCTGGGAATGAGTTTCAGGGCATGTAATTCAGGGCGTGAGTTTCAGGATATGAGATTCATGGCATGAGTTTCAGTGCAGGAGTTTCAGGGCATGAGATTCAGGGCATGAGTTTCAGTGCATAAGTTTCAGTGTATGAGTTTGAGGGCAGGAATTTCAGGGCATGAGATTCAGGGCATGAGTTTCAGGGCATGAGATTCAGGGCAGGAATTTCAGGGCATGTGATTCAGGACCTGAGTTTCTGGGCAGATGATTCAGGGCAGGAGTTTTAGGGCATGTGATTAAGGGCAATGGTTTCAGTGCATGAGTTTCAGACAGAAGTTTCAGGGTATGAGATTTAGGGCATGAGTTTCAGAGCATGACATTCAGGGCATGAGTTTCAGGGCAGGTGATTCAGGGCAGGAGTTTCAGGACCTGAGATTCAGGGCATGAGTTTCAAAGCAGGAGATTCAGGAGAGGAGTTTCATTGCAGGAGTTTCAGAGCATGAGATTCAGGGCATGAGATTCAGGGCATGAGTTTCAGGGCAGGAGATTCAGGGCAGGAGTTTCAGTGCAGGAGTTTCATAGCATGATATTCAGGGCATCAGAATGTGGGCATGAGTTTCAGGGCAGGAGTTCAGTGAAGGAGTTGTAGGGCATGAGATTCATGGCAACAGTTTCAGTGCATGAGTTTGAGGGCAGGAGTTTCAGGGCATGAGATTCAGGGAAGGAATTTCAGGGCATGTGATTCACAGCATGTGTTTCTGGGCAGATGATTCAGGGCAGGAGTTTTAGGGCATGTGATTCAGGGTATGAGTTTCAGTGCATGAGTTTCAGGGCAGGAGTTTCAGGGTATGAGATTTAGGGCATGAGTTTCAGTGCATGAGATTCAGGGCTTGAGTTTCAGGGCATTAGGTTCAGGCCATGAATTTCAGTGCATGAGATACAGGGCATCAGTTTCAGGGCAGGAGTTTCAGTGCATGAGTTTCACGGCATGAGATTCAGGGCATGAGTTTCAGGGCATGAGTTTCAGGGCATGGGTTTCAGGTCGGTGGTTTCAGGGCATGAGATTCAGGACATGAGTTTTAGTGCAGTAGTTTCAGGGCATGAGATTCACGGCATGAGTTTCAGGGCATGTGATTCAGGACAGGAGTTTCAGGGCATGAGATTCAGGACATGAGTTTCAGGGCATGAGATTCAGTACATGAGTTTCAGGGCATGAGTTTCAGGTCTGTGGTTTCTGGGCTTGAGATTCAGCGCAGCAGTTTCAGAGCAGCAGTTTCAGGGCATGAGATTCAGGGCATGAGTTTCAGGGCATGAGTTTCAGGGCAGGAGTTTCAGGGTATGAGATTCAGGGCATGAGTTTCAGGGCAGGAGAATCAGGGCTTGAGTTTCAGAGCATGAGATTCAGGGGATGAGTTTCAGTGCATGAATTTCAGGGCATGAGATTCAGGCATGAGATTCAGGGCATGAGTTTCAGGACCGGAGATTCAGGGCATGATTTTCAGTGCATGAGTTTGAGGGCAGGAGTTTCACGGCATGAGATTCAGGGCATGAGTTTCAGGGCATGAGATTCAGGACATGAGTTTCAGGGCATGAGTTTCAGGTCTGTGGTTTCAGGGCTTGAGATTCAGGGCAGCAGTTTCAGGGCAGGAGTTTCATGGCAGGAGTTTCAAGGCATGAGATTCAGGGCAAGAGTTTCATGGCAGGAGTTTCAGTGCAGGAGTTTCAGGGCATGAGATTCAGGACATGAGTTTCAGGGCATGAGATTCAGTACATTAGTTTCAGGGCATGAGTTTCAGGTCTGTGGTTTCCGGGCTTGAGATTCAGCGCAGCAGTTTCAGAGCAGCAGTTTCAGGGCATGAGGTTCAGGGCATGAGTTTCAGGGCAGGAGTTTCAGGGTATGATATTCAGGGCATGAGTTTCAGGGCAGGAGAATCAGGGCTTGAGTTTCAGAGCATGAGATTCAGGGGATGAGTTTCAGTGCATGAATTTCAGGGCATGAGATTCAGGGCATGAGTTTCAGGAAAGGAGATTCAGGGCATGAGTTTCAGTGCATGAGTTTGAGGGCAGGAGTTTCACAGCATGAGATTCAGGGCATGAGTTTCAGGGCATGAGATTCAGGACATGAGTTTCAGGGCATGAGTTTCAGGTCTGTGGTTTCAGGGCTTGAGATTCAGGGCAGCAGTTTCAGGGCAGGAGTTTAATGGCAGGAGTTTCAGGGCATGAGATTCAGGGCAAGAGTTTCATGGCAGGAGTTTCAGTGCAGGATTTTCAGGGCATGAGATTCAGGGCATGAGTTTCAGGGCAGGAATTTCAGGGCATGAGATTCAGGCATGAGTCTTAGGGTAGGTATTTCAGTGCAAGAGTTTCAGGGCATGAGATTCAGGGCATGAGTTTCAGGGCAGGAATTTCAGGACATGACATTCAGGGCATGAGTTTCAAGGCAGGAGATTCAGGGCAGGAGATTCAGGGCATGAGATTCGGGGCTTGAGTTTCAAGGCAGGTGTTTTAGGGCACGTGTTTCAGTGCAGGAGTTTCAGGGCAGGAGATTCAGAGCATGAGTTTCAGTGCATGAGTTTGAGGGCAGGAGTTTCACGGCATGAGATTCAGGTCATGAGTTTCAGGGCATGAGTTTCAGGGCAATAGATTCGCGACATGAGTTTCAGGGCATGGGTTTCAGATCTGTGGTTTCAAGGCTTGAGATTCAGGGCAGCAGTTTCAGGGCAGGAGATTCAGGGCATGAGATTCAGGACATGAGTTTCAGGGCATGAGTTTCAGTGCATGAGTTTCAGGGCATGAGATTCACGACATGAGTTTCAGGGCATGGGTTTCAGGTCTGTGGTTTCAGGGCTTGAGATTCAGGGCAGCAGTTCCAGGGCAGAAGATTCAGGGCAGGAGATTCAGGGCAGGTGATTCAGTGCAAGAGTTTCAGTGCAAGAGTTTCAGGGCATGTCTTTCAGTGCATGAGTTTCAGGACAGGAGTTTCAGAGCTTGAGATTCAGGGCATGAGTTTCAGGGCAGGAGATTCACGGCTTGAGTTTAAGGTCATGAGATTTAGCGCATGAGATTCAGGGCATGAGTTTCAGTGCATGAGTTTCAGTGTATGAGTTTGAGGGCAGCAATTTCAGGGCATGAGATTCAGGGCATGAGTTTCAGGGCATGAGATTCAGGGCAGGAATTTCAGGGCATGTGATTCAGGACCTGAGTTTCTGGGCAGATGATTCAGGGCAGGAGTTTTAGGGCATGTGATTAAGGGCAATGGTTTCAGTGCATGAGTTTCAGGCAGGAGTTTCAGGGTATGAGATTTAGGGCATGATTTTCAGAGCATGACATTCAGGGCATGAGTTTCAGGGCAGGTGATTCAGGGCAGGAGTTTCAGGACATGAGATTCAGGGCATGAGTTTCAAAGCAGGAGATTCAGGGCAGGAGTTTCATTGCAGGAGTTTCAGAGCATGAGATTCAGGGCATGAGATTCAGGGCATTAGTTTCAGGGCAGGAGATTCAAGGCAGGAGTTTCAGTGCAGCAGTTTCATAGCATGATATTCAGGGCATCAGATTGTGGGCATGAGTTTCTGGGCAGATGATGCAGGGCAGGAGTTTTAGGGCATGTGATTCAGGGTTTGAGTTTCAGTGCATGAGTTTCAGGGCAGGAGTTTCAGGGTATGAGATTTAGGGCATGAGTTTCAGTGCTTGAGATTCAGGGCTTGAGTTTCAGGGCATGAGGTTCAGGGCATGAATTTCAGTGCATGAGATTCAGGGCATCAGTTTCAGGGCAGGAGTTTCAGTGCATGAGTTTCAGGGCATGAGATTCAGGGCATGAGTTTCAGGGCATGAGTTTCAGGGCATGGGTTTCAGGTCGGTGGTTTCAGGGCATGAGATTCAGGGCATGAGTTTCAGGGCAGGAATTTCAGGGCATGAGATTCAGGGCATGAGTTTCTGGGCAGATGATTCAGGGCAGGAGTTTTAGGGCATGTGATTCAGGGCATGAGTTTCAGTGCATGAGTTTCAGGGCAGGAGTTTCAGGGTATGATATTCAGGGCATGAGTTTCTGGGCATGAGATTCAGTGAAGGAGTTTCAGGGCATGATATTCAGGGCAGCAGTTTGATTGCATGAGATTCAGGACATGAGTTTCAGTGCAGTAGTTTATTGGCATGAGATTCAGGGCATGAGTTTCAGGGCATGTGATTCAGGACAGGAGTTTCAGGGCATGAGATTCAGGACATGAGTTTCAGGGCATGAGATTCAGTACATGAGTTTCAGGGCATGAGTTTCAGGACTGTGGTTTCTGGGCTTGAGATTCAGCGCAGCAGTTTCAGAGCAGCAGTTTCAGGGCATGAGATTCAGGGCATGAGTTTCAGGGCATGAGTTTCAGGGCAGGAGTTTCAGGGTATGAGATTCAGGGCATGAGTTTCAGGGCAGGAGAATCAGGGCATGTGTTTCAGAGCATGAGATTCAGGGCATGAGTTTCAGGGCATGAGTTTCAGGGCATGGGTTTCAGGTCGGAGGTTTCAGGGCATGAGATTCAGGGCACGAGTTTCAGGGCAGGAATTTCAGGACATGACATTTAGGGCATGTGTTTTAGGGCAGGTGTTTCAGTGCAAGAGTTTGAGGGCATGAGATTCAGGGCATGAGTTTCAGGACAGGAGATTCAGGGCATGAGTTTCAGTGCATGAGTTTGAGGGCAGGAGTTTCACGGCATGAGATTCAGGGCATGAGTTTCAGGGCATGAGATTCAGGACATGAGTTTCAGGGCATGAGTTTCAGGTCTGTGGTTTAAGGGCTTGAGATTCTGGGCATGAGTTTCAGGGCAGGAATTTCAGGGCATGAGATTCAGGGCATGAGTTTTAGGGTAGGTGTTTCAGTGCAAGAGTTTCAGGGCATGACATTCAGGGCATGAGTTTCAAGGCAGGAGATTCAGGGTTTGAGTTTCAGGGCATGATATTCAGGGCATGAGTTTCTGGGCATGAGTTTCAGTGAAGGAGTTTCAGCACATGATATTCAGGGCAGCAGTTTCAGGGCATGAGATTCAGGACATGAGTTTTAGTGCAGTAGTTTCAGGGCATGAGATTCACGGCATGAGTTTCAGGGCATGTGATTCAGGACAGGAGTTTCAGGGCATGAGATTCAGGACATGAGTTTCAGGGCATGAGATTCAGTACATGAGTTTCAGGGCATGAGTTTCAGGTCTGTGGTTTCTGGGCTTGAGATTCAGCGCAGCAGTTTCAGAGCAGCAGTTTCAGGGCATGAGATTCAGGGCATGAGTTTCAGGGCATGAGTTTCAGGGCAGGAGTTTCAGGGTATGAGATTCAGGGCATGAGTTTCAGGGCAGGAGAATCAGGGCTTGAGTTTCAGAGCATGAGATTCAGGGGATGAGTTTCAGTGCATGAATTTCAGGGCATGAGATTCAGGCATGAGATTCAGGGCATGAGTTTCAGGACCGGAGATTCAGGGCATGATTTTCAGTGCATGAGTTTGAGGGCAGGAGTTTCACGGCATGAGATTCAGGGCATGAGTTTCAGGGCATGAGATTCAGGACATGAGTTTCAGGGCATGAGTTTCAGGTCTGTGGTTTCAGGGCTTGAGATTCAGGGCAGCAGTTTCAGGGCAGGAGTTTCATGGCATGAGTTTCTGGGCATGAGATTCAGTGAAGGAGTTTCAGGGCATGATATTCAGGGCAGCAGTTTCATTGCATGAGATTCAGGACATGAGTTTCAGTGCAGTAGTTTATTGGCATGAGATTCAGGGCATGAGTTTCAGGGCATGTGATTCAGGACAGGAGTTTCAGGGCATGAGATTCAGGACATGAGTTTCAGGGCATGAGATTCAGTACATGAGTTTCAGGGCATGAGTTTCAGGACTGTGGTTTCTGGGCTTGAGATTCAGCGCAGCAGTTTCAGAGCAGCAGTTTCAGGGCATGAGATTCAGGGCATGAGTTTCAGGGCATGAGTTTCAGGGCAGGAGTTTCAGGGTATGAGATTCAGGGCATGAGTTTCAGGGCAGGAGAATCAGGGCATGTGTTTCAGAGCATGAGATTCAGGGCATGAGTTTCAGGGCATGAGTTTCAGGGCATGGGTTTCAGGTCGGAGGTTTCAGGGCATGAGATTCAGGGCACGAGTTTCAGGGCAGGAATTTCAGGACATGACATTTAGGGCATGTGTTTTAGGGCAGGTGTTTCAGTGCAAGAGTTTGAGGGCATGAGATTCAGGGCATGAGTTTCAGGACAGGAGATTCAGGGCATGAGTTTCAGTGCATGAGTTTGAGGGCAGGAGTTTCACGGCATGAGATTCAGGGCATGAGTTTCAGGGCATGAGATTCAGGACATGAGTTTCAGGGCATGAGTTTCAGGTCTGTGGTTTAAGGGCTTGAGATTCTGGGCATGAGTTTCAGGGCAGGAATTTCAGGGCATGAGATTCAGGGCATGAGTTTTAGGGTAGGTGTTTCAGTGCAAGAGTTTCAGGGCATGACATTCAGGGCATGAGTTTCAAGGCAGGAGATTCAGGGTTTGAGTTTCAGGGCATGATATTCAGGGCATGAGTTTCTGGGCATGAGTTTCAGTGAAGGAGTTTCAGCACATGATATTCAGGGCAGCAGTTTCAGGGCATGAGATTCAGGACATGAGTTTTAGTGCAGTAGTTTCAGGGCATGAGATTCACGGCATGAGTTTCAGGGCATGTGATTCAGGACAGGAGTTTCAGGGCATGAGATTCAGGACATGAGTTTCAGGGCATGAGATTCAGTACATGAGTTTCAGGGCATGAGTTTCAGGTCTGTGGTTTCTGGGCTTGAGATTCAGCGCAGCAGTTTCAGAGCAGCAGTTTCAGGGCATGAGATTCAGGGCATGAGTTTCAGGGCATGAGTTTCAGGGCAGGAGTTTCAGGGTATGAGATTCAGGGCATGAGTTTCAGGGCAGGAGAATCAGGGCTTGAGTTTCAGAGCATGAGATTCAGGGGATGAGTTTCAGTGCATGAATTTCAGGGCATGAGATTCAGGCATGAGATTCAGGGCATGAGTTTCAGGACCGGAGATTCAGGGCATGATTTTCAGTGCATGAGTTTGAGGGCAGGAGTTTCACGGCATGAGATTCAGGGCATGAGTTTCAGGGCATGAGATTCAGGACATGAGTTTCAGGGCATGAGTTTCAGGTCTGTGGTTTCAGGGCTTGAGATTCAGGGCAGCAGTTTCAGGGCAGGAGTTTCATGGCAGGAGTTTCAGGGCATGAGATTCAGGGCAAGAGTTTCATGGCAGGAGTTTCAGTGCAGGAGTTTCAGGGCATGAGATTCAGGACATGAGTTTCAGGGCATGAGATTCAGTACATTAGTTTCAGGGCATGAGTTTCAGGTCTGTGGTTTCCGGGCTTGAGATTCAGCGCAGCAGTTTCAGAGCAGCAGTTTCAGGGCATGAGGTTCAGGGCATGAGTTTCAGGGCATGAGTTTCAGGGCAGGAGTTTCAGGGTATGATATTCAGGGCATGAGTTTCAGGGCAGGAGAATCAGGGCTTGAGTTTCAGAGCATGAGATTCAGGGGATGAGTTTCAGTGCATGAATTTCAGGGCATGAGATTCAGGGCATGAGTTTCAGGAAAGGAGATTCAGGGCATGAGTTTCAGTGCATGAGTTTGAGGGCAGGAGTTTCACAGCATGAGATTCAGGGCATGAGTTTCAGGGCATGAGATTCAGGACATGAGTTTCAGGGCATGAGTTTCAGGTCTGTGGTTTCAGGGCTTGAGATTCAGGGCAGCAGTTTCAGGGCAGGAGTTTCATGGCAGGAGTTTCAGGGCATGAGATTCAGGGCAAGAGTTTCATGGCAGGAGTTTCAGTGCATGATTTTCAGGGCATGAGATTCAGGGCATGAGTTTCAGGGCAGGAATTTCAGGGCATGAGATTCAGGTATGAGTCTTAGGGTAGGTGTTTCAGTGCAAGAGTTTCAGGGCATGAGATTCAGGGCATGAGTTTCAGGGCAGGAATTTCAGGATATGACATTCAGGGCATGTGCTTTAGGGCAGGTGTTTCAGTGCAAGAGTTTGAGGGCATGAGATTCAGGGCATGAGTTTCAGGGCAGGAATTTCAGGACATGACATTCAGGGCATGTGTTTTAGGGCAGGTGTTTCAGTGCAGGAGATTCAGGGCATGAGATTCGGGGCTTGAGTTTCAAGGCAGGTGTTTTAGGGCACGTGTTTCAGTGCAGGAGTTTCAGGGCAGGAGATTCAGAGCATGAGTTTCAGTGCATGAGTTTGAGGGCAGGAGTTTCACGGCATGAGATTCAGGTCATGAGTTTCAGGGCATGAGTTTCAGGGCAATAGATTCGCGACATGAGTTTCAGGGCATCGGTTTCAGATCTGTGGTTTCAAGGCTTGAGATTCACGGCAGCAGTTTCAGGGCAGGAGATTCAGGGCATGAGATTCAGGACATGAGTTTCAGGGCATGAGTTTCAGTGCATGAGTTTCAGGGCATGAGATTCACGACATGAGTTTCAGGGCATGGGTTTCAGGTCTGTGGTTTCAGGGCTTGAGATTCAGGGCAGCAGTTCCAGGGCAGAAGATTCAGGGCAGGAGATTCAGGGCAGGTGATTCAGTGCAAGAGTTTCAGTGCAAGAGTTTCAGGGCATGTCTTTCAGTGCATGAGTTTCAGGACAGGAGTTTCAGAGCTTGAGATTCAGGGCATGAGTTTCAGGGCAGGAGTTTCAGTGCATGAGTTTCAGGGCATGAGATTCAGGGCATGAGTTTCAGTGTATGAGTTTGAGGGCAGCAATTTTAGGGCATGAGATTCAGGGCATGAGTTTCAGGGCATGAGATTCAGGGCAGGAATTTCAGGGCATGTGATTCAGGACCTGAGTTTCTGGGCAGATGATTCAGGGCAGGAGTTTTAGGGCATGTGATTAAGGGCAATGGTTTCAGTGCATGAGTTTCAGGCGGGAGTTACAGGGTATGAGATTTAGGGCATGATTTTCAGAGCATGACATTCAGGGCATGAGTTTCAGGGCAGGTGATTCAGGGCAGGAGTTTCAGGACATGAGATTCAGGGCATGAGTTTCAAAGCAGGAGATTCAGGGCAGGAGTTTCATTGCAGGAGTTTCAGAGCATGAGATTCAGGGCATGAGATTCAGGGCATTAGTTTCAGGGCAGGAGATTCAGGGCAGGAGTTTCAGTGCAGCAGTTTCATAGCATGATATACAGGGCATCAGATTGTGGGCATGAGTTTCTGGGCAGATGATTCAGGGCAGGAGTTTTAGGGCATGTGATTCAGGGTTTGAGTTTCAGTGCATGAGTTTCAGGGCAGGAGTTTCAGGGTATGAGATTTAGGGCATGAGTTTCAGTGCATGAGATTCAGGGCTTGAGTTTCAGGGCATGAGGTTCAGGGCATGAATTTCAGTGCATGAGATTCAGGGCATCAGTTTCAGGGCAGGAGTTTCAGTGCATGAGTTTCACGGCATGAGATTCAGGGCATGAGTTTCAGGGCATGAGTTTCAGGGCATGGGTTTCAGGTCGGTGGTTTCAGGGCATGAGATTCAGGGCATGAGTTTCAGGGCAGGAATTTCAGGGCATGAGATTCAGGGCATGAGTTTCTGGGCAGATGATTCAGGGCAGGAGTTTTAGGGCATGTGATTCAGGGCATGAGTTTCAGTGCATGAGTTTCAGGGCAGGAGTTTCAGGGTATGAGAATTAGGGCATGACTTAGAGGGCAGGAGATTCAGGGTTTGAGTTTCAGGGCATGATATTCAGGGCATGAGTTTCTGGGCATGAGATTCAGTGAAGGAGTTTCAGGGCATGATATTCAGGGCAGCAGTTTCAGGGCATGAGATTCAGGACATGAGTTTCAGTGCAGTAGTTTATGGGCATGAGATTCAGGGCATGAGTTTCAGGGCATGTGATTCAGGACAGGAGTTTCAGGGCATGAGATTCAGGACATGAGTTTCAGGGCATGAGATTCAGTACATGAGTTTCAGGGCATGAGTTTCAGGTCTGTGGTTTCTGGGCTTGAGATTCAGCGCAGCAGATTTAGAGCAGCAGTTTCAGGGCATGAGATTCAGGGCATGAGTTTCAGGGCATGAGTTTCAGGGCAGGAGTTTCAGGGTATGAGATTCAGGGCATGAGTTTCAGGGCAGGAGAATCAGGGCTTGAGTTTCAGAGCATGAGATTCAGGGGATGAGTTTCAGTGCATGAATTTCAGGGCATGAGATTCAGGCATGAGATTCAGGGCATGAGTTTCAGGACCGGAGATTCAGGGCATGATTTTCAGTGCATGAGTTTGAGGGCAGGAGTTTCACGGCATGAGATTCAGGGCATGAGTTTCAGGGCATGAGATTCAGGACATGAGTTTCAGGGCATGAGTTTCAGGTCTGTGGTTTCAGGGCTTGAGATTCAGGGCAGCAGTTTCAGGGCAGGAGTTTCATGGCATGAGTTTCTGGGCATGAGATTCAGTGAAGGAGTTTCAGGGCATGATATTCAGGGCAGCAGTTTCATTGCATGAGATTCAGGACATGAGTTTCAGTGCAGTAGTTTATTGGCATGAGATTCAGGGCATGAGTTTCAGGGCATGTGATTCAGGACAGGAGTTTCAGGGCATGAGATTCAGGACATGAGTTTCAGGGCATGAGATTCAGTACATGAGTTTCAGGGCATGAGTTTCAGGACTGTGGTTTCTGGGCTTGAGATTCAGCGCAGCAGTTTCAGAGCAGCAGTTTCAGGGCATGAGATTCAGGGCATGAGTTTCAGGGCATGAGTTTCAGGGCAGGAGTTTCAGGGTATGAGATTCAGGGCATGAGTTTCAGGGCAGGAGAATCAGGGCATGTGTTTCAGAGCATGAGATTCAGGGCATGAGTTTCAGG